>NC_056739.1:537773938-538023938 GCF_019279795.1 Protopterus annectens
CCCATGTATACTCAGGTATCCCCTACAGTATACTCACACCCCTTGCTACTGTAATGACAGTACATAAAAGCATGTTATGTACAGAGAATTAAATACACTTATTAAAGATGTCATTACCCTGCTATTTTATCAGACTGGAATGTGATCACTGGTTCCCAGGGCTGAGCTATGCTTAGCAGGTGTAAACATTGCTTAACTGTGAATGCTAAGCAGATTTGTGCACTGGTAAGCAAAGCCTACACAATGGAAATGCCTATTCGTTTAACATTACGTTAGCACTGCTTACCATCACGCAAAACTGCTCAAACACACTCAAAGCTGCTCAAAACTGCTTTAACCACTCTGTATCCAACAGTCCTTGCTCTGCCTAGCAGCAAAATAAACAGCCCTTGAACTCAGGACCCTGCACACCACAACCTATGCAATTTATCAGTAAGCCACTTCAGCTGCATTGCTTGAGGACGTTTTCTCAAACATACCCTTCTTTACAGCCAGTTTACAATACTGAAGATAGGATAGATAGGAAGAATAAAACAGCTTTTGATGGTAAGGACAGGCAGGATATTAAGATGGTCCTTACTTATAGTAGTGACGTGGGTAATATTTGTGACATCATCAAACGTCACTGGCAAGTATTGTATACTGACCCTGAACTTAGGGTACAATTAGGGAATGTCCCGAAATTTATTTTTAGGAGGAATAAGAACTTGAAGAATATATTATGCAAGGAACCCAGCACTAAGACAAACATTAAGATTAACAGTAAAGGTACATTCCCATGCCATCAATGTAAAGCTTGTCGATTTATTTTGCAATCCCAAGTTTTTGTGCACCCAAGGACCAATAAGCAGTATGTTTTCAAAGGGTATGCTGATTGTAGAACTAAGAACTTGGTATATATAGCTGTATGTCAAGGATGTGATACATATTATGTAGGAAAGACCAACAATATTTTTAAGACTAGGATTTTTAAACATTTGTCAGACATTAGACTCAGTAATGAGCATAATGCCCTGGCATTACATATAAAAGATAATCCTACTCATTTATGTTTATTTATGGTGATGCAGGTTGTTACTCCAAATACTAGGGGAGGTAATTTGGTTAATGAAACAGAATGTGCTGAAACCAGATGGATAGTGAGACTAGGAGCAGATAGATCACCTGGTATTAATGGCTTTGTACCTTTAAAACCCATCCTTAAGAAAAGGAGGGTGATTTACTGAAATGTGATAGGTTGTTACTTATTTTAAATATGTGATGTTTTAGATTGTGTGTTATCTGACGAAGGGCATATGGCCTGAAAGCGCTCATCAGTGAAAATAAAGTTTTATGGAATTTTATTCCACGTGGAAGTTCTCTGCTTGCCTGTTTTTGGATATTTTTTTGTTACTTGTCAGAGGACTTTGGTGCAAGAGAGTTTTTTTGGTTGCTACAATACTGAAGAGACAAGTGTGCAATTAGGAAGGATTGGTATATATATGAATAGAAATATACATAGACAGAGTGAGATATGTAGGGAGATCCATATATGTGTACTACAATATATAGATATATTAAACACAAAACTGCCACCAAAGCTTTAGAACTCACTCGTCCTGCACAAGACAGATCCAAAATAAGAAGCAAAACACCAGGACGTGGAGATGGTTGTAAAATCCAGTATAACAATCTTTATTCAACACAAGCATTTTTGTGGGCCACCCCACTTCTTCAGATGCCTAATACATTTTAAAAACAACTCTTGGTTTAAATATACACCCTCTTGGGACACATAATTAAAACCAACCAATACATTGTTCTAGTGTGAGCAAACACTTTCAATTTAAAGCAACATTCCACAAGGTACACGCCATCAACTGAACTAGAAGTCTGAAACATATATATATATATACACTTTTGAAAACCTATTTATAAAATATCTAAATTGTAATTCAAAATTGCATAACATATCAGTGTACAATAACAAGCACATAATATTTCTGCACATATTTACATTTCCACTTATGTTCTCCAAAACACATACAAGCCTGTAACAAGAAGTCAATAATTTATTATGCAAACAATTCAACAGCACATCTTGCCTAAAAAGCTTTCTAGACTTTAACTTAGGATGCAGGGGTATATATTCATTTAATCCATGTCCTCTATCAGCCCTTAGTCTTACTATCTACTTCGCTTCAAGCTCTTCAGTGATATTCCGTAAGTCCCCCTTTATACTCTCATAAGTTCTCCCTACAACCAAAATTTTAAGACATTCCATATCATTATTAATAGTGTGTCTAGCCAAATTATTCACTTTGTTCTTTTTATGAATAGCATAAATGTGTTCACATATTCTTTCCTTCAGAGACCTGTCTGTCTTCCCTACATAGAAACTACAGCACACTGTGCAATGGGCCAAATAGACTAGGTGCTCTGTTTCACAGGTAGCATTGTCAAATTCATATGTCTTTAACTGGTCTGGATGCTCACACTTAGAAGTACTGTCTATATAATTGCAGAAACTACATCTGCCACATTTTTGTACCTTTTTCTATAGCTGACCTTGTAGGGCCATGCTTCCTATAATTAACCTTAGTTTGATATAGCTGTCTCTTCAAAGATTAATAGTTCTTCAGTGAATACTTAGGTTTCACATCTATTAAACTACTAATGGTCTTATCTAGTCTCAATATATTCCAGTGTTTCTCTATCACATTCTTATACATCCATGCATCTTTAGAGTGATATAATGATATTCTACTTTGTTTCTTTTCTCTAATATTATCTTTCTGCTCATTATTGTGTCCTTCTCTAAAGTCTTCACTCCTAGAAAAATATGGTTTGGCCTTTAAACATCTCTGTTTACTCACTTCCTTGATGCTGTTCTGTATATCATTAATGTGATATTCCCTTTCTAATAAATCACTACTAGCTTGCTCAACTTGAACAAAATCTTCATCTGTCACATTCAGTCTTGAAGCTCTATAAAACTGGTTCTGAATGACATTTCAAAAATATATGGGAGGTGCATACTATCTTTGGCTAATAAATGGTTTACATGGCATTCTTTCTTGTGCAGACAAGTGACCACAGTGCCATCATTTTTCTTTTCAACATTAACATCTAAGAAGTTTATTGTTTTCATAGAATATGTATGTGTAAACTTCAAAAATACTTAGGTTTGATTACTATATTATACAAACTCCTCCAGTTCTTCAGTGTTTCCTCTCCACAAAATGAAGAGGTTATCCACGAACCTCCTCAAAAAATGCATTCCGTCTGCATAGGGACCCTTCAATATAAACTTGGTGTCCCACACTGCCATTACGGTATTTGCATAGCTATTGGCATATGAGGTGCCCATAGCTATGCCATTACACTGCCAATAATGATCTCCGCCGAAAACAAAAACATTGTTCTCTAACAGAATACTTATAAGCTGACTTACTTGCTCTATAGTATTCAACCATGGACATCTCCCTTAAAAAGTGCAGATGCTCTCTATTCCTATGTCATTCGGTATCACTGTAAATAAAGACACCAAATCAAGGGTTACCATATATGTCTCCTGCATCACCTCAAAGTCTTGTGTATACTTAAACAAATCCATAAGAAAATGTTCTGTATCTCTTAAAATATGCTGTATATTGTTAATCTTAGGTCTTAAAATTTTCTCTAAGTATATTCAGACTGGTTCTGTGCACCAATTCCTTCCAGATACTATCGGACGCATAGGGGGGCACCTTACACTTTTATAAATTTTAGGTAACCCTTGTATGTCCGGGGTGGTGGGATGTTCAACAACAAAATAATCTAACATATCCTTGCTAATCAACCTGTTATGTCATATCTCCTTTAATTTAGTGACTACCTTACTGGACATCTGTTTAACTTGATGGGCTTTAATTTTCCCATAAAGTGTTTTTGTCATTCAACATTTCATGCATCATTTTATTGTATGCAACTGTATTCAACACTACAATAGGGCCACCTTTATCGGCAGGTCTTATAATAATGTCTTCATTCTTTTGCAGATTTTTCAAAGCAAGATGTTCTTGCTTACTTAAATTAAACCCATGTTTATTCCTGTTATAACTTTCATCAGCTATCTTGAAAAAATAATCTATGCAAAGTTGCTCAAAAGCATTTAATAAAGGGTTTAGCTGTGGTACATACAGACTAGGTTTCCTAAAAGTATTGACACTAATATTAATAACATTTTTACCTTCATGATGTAACAATTTTAACATCACATTTCTAGTAAAACACTTGATGTCAAAAATAGCATCTGTTAAATCACAGTACCTTGTGGGAATGTATGGGAGCCCCTTTTGTAAAACACTGAGTTCATTCTCATTTAAAACATAGTCAGAAAGATTCCACACTAGCCTTGCTTGAAGAAGGCCTTCTTTATATTCCCCTGGTTCATCATTTGGTCGTCTGTCTTTCTCTTTTGTCAACTTCTGCTCCTTCCTTTCGGGTGCCAGTCATTCACCCTATTTAAATCCCTCACAGGAAAAGGAAAGGACAGGTGACATTGCCCTAAAGGGAATTTAGTGTTCAAGTCAGTTCTTCTGGAAGGTATCATCTTCTCATCTGACTGATGAACCATTGCTTTGACTTCAAATGTCTTCTGTCTAGCTCCTGTTCCATTTAAAGTTAAAAAATGTGAATTTATTGAAGAAACAGTAGCTGTTGAACTAGTGGTGTTATCTTCAATGATGGTCAGCATTGTAACAGCTGTGATGTCACTCCTGGGCATGCCCTCGTTGTCAATCACAGTTGCAGTTTGTAAATCATGGGCTGAAGCTTCCTCTGAGGTCATTCTTGGTTCATTCAAAACGCCTCTGCTTTCTGAGAACCCGGGCCAGGAAAAAATATGCCCAGATTCAAAATCACGACAGTCTCGGACTATTTTCCTCAATTTTTGTTTGGTCAGCTTGCGCTCATAAGCTGATATAGTGTCCAGGACATCTTGCAAATATTTATCCACTAGATTAGTTTCAAAAAGGGAAAGCAGTTCAGCATATTTTGTTTCAGCTGACAGAGTATATGCCTGTATCTCTTTCTCTGCAGCTAAAATCAACAGTTTAATATAAGAGGTACTGGCAGCTAAATTCACTTTCTGCCAGCCAGCAAGTAACTCCTGTTCACAGTTCACATAAGCAGGCATTTTTAAAATTCTAAGGCCTCTTGGAACAAGGCCTTCTAGGAGGCAAACCTCAATATGGAACATTTTAAATTGTGCTTGTTTCAGCTTAAACAAGTCTTTTTCTAGAGCTAGCAACTTCTTTTTAAGACCAGCCAAATCTATAGCAACTGCATCAATTTCACCCTCATCAGTGGTACAGTCCAGCAAAACAATTCCACAGCACATCTTACCTAAAAAGCTGCCTAGACTTTAACTTAGGACACAGGAGTATATATTCAATTAATCCATGTCCTCTATCAGCCCTTAGTCTTACTATCCACTTAGCTTCAAGCTCTTCATCGATGTTCTGTAGGTCCCACCCATACTCTCATATGTTCTCCCTATCACCAAAAATTGTTAATAGTGTGTCTAGCCAAAACATTCACTTTGTTCTTTTTATGAATAGCATAAATGTGTTCATGTATTCTTTCCTTCAGACACCTGTCTGTCTTCCCTACATAGAAACTATGGCACACTGTGAAATGGGCCAAATAGTCTAGGTGCTCTGTTTCACAGGTAGCATTGATGCCAAACTCATGTTTTTAACTGGTCAGGATGTTCAAGCTTAGAAGTACTATCTATATAATTGCAGAAATTACATCTGCCACATTTTTTGTACCTTTTTCTATATTTCTTTTTTTATCTATATATATATATATATATATATATATATATATATATATATATATATATATATATATATATATATATATATGCATACATGTCCCAAAATGCCCATACAAACATATGCTGCTGATAGACTACCCACAACTGGGGCAGCATTCACAGCTAGATACAAAAGCAATCATGACACTCACATCTGCCCCCCCCCCCCAGTCCAAATAAATAAATGAACAGTACACTGCTACAAAATCATGATAGGCCATACATAATGGCCAGACATACAACAGCCTCTTAGCAAAACAAATAAAATATCTGAACATAGCAAAGAAAAATACAACCATCAAGTAATTCACACATGTATGTGTTACTGTCCCCCACATAAAATATGTTGCAAGGCTATCTAGGAACATTCTCTATACAACAACCTCTTGAATGTACAGACTTCAACATGTTTCCCAGCTATTCTGTTCAGTAGGAATCACAGCACTAAATAATGATAGACCAATATACCTATCCACCTACTACTGTATGACATATGGACAAAGCCTGACATAATTGATGGACAGAAGCCCATATACACAGCCATACATGAACTATTGTTGTTATACACTGAGAAAGTTGCTGGTGTTACAGGGTTTGTTGTAACATATCTTTTCTGAGGGATATAAAGTCAGAAAAACAAATGGATGTTACCATCTACATAATGCAATCTTCAAAGGATGCTACTGATTTGCCAAGAACAACACCTGTCTGGGGAACAGCCCATACATAACAGGCTAATATGTGGCCATTATGTGGATGGCCCTACAGTTGAGAGCTATGCAGAGACAGAACTTTGTCAGACTGAAACCCATGCCGAAGTAGCATGTGCAGACAAACCCTGTTAAAATAGCAGTATTCCAAACATATAACAACAATACTCACATTCTGCCCTTAAGTCTTGAACCTTCTCCACCATTATTTGGCTTGTCTCCACAAGTCTTTTTGTAAGAGGTAGTAGCTCACACAACTCCAAGATGTCTTCCTCACAATTAAGGGAAAGGGCCAACACCCACATGGAGTACTCATTTATAGGAGTGTGTTTTCATGACATTGGCTATTCAAAGAACTACACAGCTGCTCTGCATGCAATTAGCAAGTGAGAAACCCCGATAGGTGCACAGGCCACCACCTGGTCATGAGCATCACCTACAAAAACAAGCTGCCGCCTATTCAAACCAGCTCTATCCCTGTAGTGCACAGAGAGAGAAATAACAAATGAAACATAAAGTGGAAAAGAGAAGAAAGAAAACAGGTAAGTGGAACATGTAAGCAAGTAATTGAATGTAGTACTTGGCCTGGAATAATGGGAAATATGATTTGGAGGAATATACGTCCCAACAAGTCATGCTGTACTAATTTCTTGCTAAACAGTTGATATGGCCATAGCATCTGGCCCTCTCTACAGTTGGAAATATCACAGACATACCTCTCGACTGTTCAGAATTTCACATAATGTCCACATTTTACCATCATGTATCTTTGTCTGTTCCTCCTGAGATCTCTACTTTTCTGGAAAATAGCTGAGGATTCCAGTCATCAGGTAATGACAAACACTTGAGTTTAGGACTCCACATCCTTAAGAATATTCACCATAATGTTAAATGTATCATTCTACGAACTTCCTATGTTTGTAACAAGGATATTTAAAGTATGTCAATATTTATCCCACCATCATTTTAGGCATTGTCCAGATATGATGTTCTGAGAGGTTGTGAGGTGGGATCACAGCTCAGGAGCCTAACTCACCCTGGGAAAGGACAGCTCATATATGACAACTGCAGGAGTTTCTGTCAAACAGTTGTGACTGTGCCACTGTTAGGCCAGTTAATGGCATGTTTTCCATATCCATGTTACCTGTGATTATGAGTATGACACATGTTTGCCTTGTAAAGCTAAGAGATCTATAGAGGGCATGTGCATAATAAAGTAATGTTGCAGACATGTGTGTTGAGCTGCATGTTATATATTGAATTAATAACATTCAACTGTACAGTGTTCTGCTGGAAAATGAGCACATTTGTGACTGATATCTGTAGTCACATACACATATACCTGTGTTATGTCAGCCAAATCATTGGCAGGTCTGTGAGCAATTACATTGTAATAAAATAGCCTACTTATGACTGTTAGACATCTTCCAGGTTATTAAACTGATGTCAAACCCTACTGTGCAATCAACGTACTAATGTATGGTGCAGCTATATTAATACAGTATCAACACTGATGTCCCCTTTGACACCCATGTATGTGTGCCATTGTCCAGACATACTGCTGTAACAGGTTGAGAAGTATGATTGAGTGCAAGATTGTAACTACAGTGTGCCATACTAACATACACCAGAAATGTATACCAGGTATCCCCTGAGCACATGTATGTATGTATGCTTATGTTCAGCTAGAAGGCACAAAACTAAATCACATGGATGTCAAGCATGCAGGTACATAGGTTGTGCATTTTGCACATGTGTGTAATATCAGTGTCAGTCCATACAACAGACAGAAATGTGTGCAGATACTGGTTGTTGCAGTGCCCTGACACTGATATGGGTACTAGAGTAGGCATGATATTCAACTATTAATCAGAGAAATGCCCACCTGGGTTATGACCCTCTGTCCATGCCTACCACTACCAGCTATATCAACACCTATATACAGTGGATAGTACAAGTCTACACACCCCTGTTAGAATGCCAGGTATGTGTTCTGTATGACAGTCAGACCACAGATCATTTCATAATGTTTCTCATCTTCATGTAACCCCTAACCTTTCCATTGAAATACAATCAAAGGTGTTTCAAGGAGGGTGACCAACTATTGCCAAGTGAAGATGTGCCATGATGTTAGAGTCCAGACCAAAACGGATGAATGCTGTAACCATCTCAAGAGGTGCGTACACAACATATCAGTTTAAGGGTGTGCGCACTCATTCAACTGGTTTATTGTACTGTGTATTATTTCCATATGTTTTCACAGACGCAGTTGTTATGTTTTTAATTCAATTGTACAGGCTATAGGTCACACTACAAGTGGGAATTGGTATGAAATGGGTTATTGTGGTGTCATGTTCCAATTGCACAAATACCAGGCAGTGTATCAGGGGTGTGTATCCTTTATATCCACTGTTGCTATATGGACACAGCAGTACCTGACCTGTATATCCAGCCTCCACCAGGGTAGGGTAATCCCCTTTGGTGGACATCAGCAATACACAAACCACATAATAGGTTGGTACATTGGCTGTACAGGGACACATTAGGTGCAGGCAACAACTTTGAAGCAAGTTCACCTATATCTGAACAAGCATGTAAGTTCATAGGTGACTTCCTGTAAGACTGACTATGACTATGAATCGGATATATCCACACCACCAAGGACAATTGCAACCATGTCTCCACATATGTTATAAGTCTCAGATGAAACAACACAATTCTCCCTGTACTGGGAGTAAAGAACACCTCATACACACACGACATGGATATAGGCAACCTGCATCACACAGATTAGGTGGGAACATCGCCACCTGTCTACCCCAATTGTACAGGGAGATAGGCACATCAACCACACTCCTCCCCTCAGCAATGGTGAGCATGTACATATTGCCTACTGATGGCAACAACAGCATATCTCTATGAGGCATAATAACATCAGTGTTTGCCTCCTACATGAACTCAGGCATGTGCTCAGAGCTCCATCACACACCACAGTCAAACACAGACCTGCCACCATCCACACACCATCCACTGTCAACCCTTTACACAGAATTGAAAGGAGGATAGAGGATTATGTAATCAAGTGTCCAACATTGGGGGGAATAAGATAGCTCAGGGACAGGTGTGTAATGTAAGCTGCTATAGCAATGATAGCTTGGAGGGTTTCGGTGTAGTGTGCATTATTTGCAAGTAATATCCACTGTTGATGTGCATTTTGACAACCATAAGAGGTCCTGTGACATTCTTTCTGTTTATGTCTTCCAGGTAACATGCAGAGTGCTCATCTATCAGCATTCTCTGTTGGGAAACAGACATCATCACCCAATATGTGATTGGACATTATGCCCTGTCATTTTGACAGAGAGCAGATGATGTGCAGGAGAGGACTGACCTGTGGAACAGTGTGGTCCACAGGGTAAATGACGCCGGCCTGCACAGCAGAACTTATGAGCATGTGCAGCATCAGGCCACCGATCCCAAATGTTATCCCTGTCAAGGGGCTGCTGCTGTACCAAGGGACCGGCTAGCCACAGGTGGGGGTCCAACCATCCAGCCCCCATTAACATCCACCGAGGAGCTCCTCACCACACTCGGGCCATACGCCGAACGCACAAGCCATGACACTGAAGGAAGCATAGTGGAGGTGGGTTGCACACACACACACACAGACACACACACACACACCCACACACACACACACACACACACACACACACACACACACACACACACACACACACACACACACACTGGATAAGGAGCATGCAGGTAAGGGCCAAGTGGGGATTAGTACACTAATGTATCAGACATACATGTATCTGTCTTGTATCTACAGGCATGTGTCAGGTCCGACTGCAGTTGTGGATGGGGTTTTTTAATGCACAGAATTATACATCTATGGTGAGGACAGGACATTGTGTATTATTGCGGTTAGTACTGTAGATGTACAGACATGCTGCCTCCATCCTGTACCAAAGCCACATGTGCATCTGCTGACAATAACTCCCTCTCACAGCTACCTAGGACCCTCTGGTCTGCATATGGAACAGCAGCCTAAAGCTGGTGAGTATGACATTGTTCTATTGTTGCCTGGCAATACCTCAGGCATGTGAAGTGCATGCAATTTACCATGCACACAACCATCAGTAATAGCTGTATTGCTTTATGTAATAGGTATATTGCTTGCTGGGCATGTTAATTTGTGCTGCGTTTAACTGTATTGCATCACAGTGGTCACCACTGAGTCCTATCTGACATGAATCCAACATTCCTGTACCATACCTCACAACTTGTCAGTGCCAAGATGTCTGGACAGCGGCCAGCAAATTGTTCTGGACAAACGACCAAAGGTAGAGTCATGCATGACTCATTACTGGTATGCAGTGGATATAAATTTTGTATACACCCCTCTAAAGATGCAAGGTGTTCCTGTTACATACTAATTAAGACCACAATATGACAGTCCACACCTCTTCCAGCCATTAATGTGACCCATAACAGGTACAGTTCACTTGTAAAACCAAGCATCTAGACTCATGTATTGTACCTACAGGGCTAGCCACCATTGAGGGCAGCAGACGTCCTATTAGCATGATGTTTTAGACAGGCATGATATCTCATACTGCCATATGTGTCAATACACTCACTGTGGCCTGTTTGGCTATAATATCACATACATGGGCATTGTTAAGGCACACAGACCACTTCCAACCACGTATAGGTTTCAAACATATGGATATTCCAGACACATCTGTACAGAGGATGTACAATGGTTTAACCTGCTGCATGCGAGACAGATGCTGGCACCACACTATATAAAGTAATGGCAGCAGGAGGAGGTCACCAGCCTTGTATGGTATACACATCAAAATAGCGTAATCCCCACATGATATGATCCTCACACACACACACACACACACACACACACACACACACACACACATACACACGCAAACAGTTGCCAGCATTAGGATTAGAACTCCGGCCTATTTAGGTATTGCCAGTATAGTTCTATGCAGTTATGAGATGCACTACAGATGTTATACATGTCCACCTCTTCCAAAGGTACTTGTAAGGTGGATGACATCAACAGGTCTACTAAATTGGAGTGAAGGGATGTACATAGGCCAAAAATGGTATGAGCCCGACAGTACATGATTCACCCACACATACATGCACACACTTGCCAGTATTGGGATTAGAACTCCTGCCTATCTTGGTATTTTTACTATAGTGCTACGCAGTTATCAAATGTGCCACAAAGCTTATACATTTTCACCTTTTCCAAAGGTACTTCTAAGGTGGATGACATCAACAGGTCTACTAAATTGGAGTGAAGGTAAATGTAAAGGGTAGTACACAGGTCAAAAATGGTATGAGCCATACAGTACATGATTCACACACACATACATACACACACACTTGCCATTATTAGGATTAGAACTCCTGCCTATTTAGGTATTTCTACTATAGTGCTACCCAGTTATCAGACGAGCCGCAGAGCTTATACATTTCCACGTCTTCCAAAGGTATTTCTAAGGTAGATGACATCAACAGGTTTATTAAATTGGAGTGAAGGTAAGTGTAAAGGGTAGTACACAGCTCAAAAATGGTATGAGCCAGACATTCACACACACATACATACACACTTGCCAGTATTGTGATTAGAATGCCTGTTTATCTAGGTATGTCTATTATAGTGTTACTCAGTTACAGCACATGCTGCAGAGCTTAATGGATTGTCACATGGTCCAAGCTGCTGATAACTGCACAGCTGTGGTAAAGTATTACAGGTGGCAGACAGTCTGTCATCTGTTCCATCTGTACATCATGCTAGTTCATTGTGTCTTACATTTCAACTAGCATTATGGCTTGACACCTCACCAGGTTATTGTATCAAGAAGTGTGGCACACCTGTAAGCCATCAGCAGTACTCGTTCATCACAGATGTAGCCCAAGTACTTACTAGCTATGTCCACCCCTCCTGGCATGTTTGAAGGGTGGTTATCTGTGCTTTCACCCATTAACCTGGTGTACTTGTCTAGTCTGGGGCAATGCTGCAACTGCCTCATGTACACAGACAACCCTCCCCTCTAAAGTCCAAACACTCAGACCTGTGAGGATTAACCATATGCCAACCAATGTGGACATATGCACTCTCCAGCAAAGACTGGACTAGTAGGTCAAGAGGATAAGATCAGCACCTGCAAAACACCATGTTGAACATGTAGCTCACCATGCCACCCACTTTGACAGCCATGACATGCAGTGAAAAGCCACACACCCACCTTCCCAGAGGCACTCAATAGACATTTACTTAAACACCACAGACCAGCAAGGCAGAAACCTGCTCAGACATCGTGACATGGCAAATGCCAAGGGACACATATTTAACCTACACAGCGTGCTCCCAACCTAAGTGCCTAAGGCTAACCACCTTGCACAATACATTGATCATGAGTAACTCAATACTGAGGCACAAACATCCCACTCACTAAATTGAATATGGAGCAGGTAACAGACAAATATGTATCACATACCAGCATCTAACACATGACACAGCCAGTCATGTCACTCCACAACTACGAGTATCACTCTGTATCCATGTGGGTATGAATGACTTGGGACACACTTCACTTGACCACATGACAGGAAACATGGATGAACTCTATGATTATGTGGTCCAGGCAGGTGTGACAGTAGCCTTGGGCAGTGTACCACTGTCACCCAGAATGATGCTGCGGTACTTTCAACAGATGATTGACTGCAACATTGGCTTACATGTTATGTGTCATTCTCGGGGGATCCAGAACCTTTCTGCTTGGGATGACATGATTGACAGAACCCATAGACTTGCCATGGATGTCCTATATCTGTCACCGCTGGATTGCCAGGTACTGCCCAAGTGTCTTGCCTCCCCTATAGTGGATTATTAGACAGTGTTCCTAATGTTACCACCATAACAGCTACACATGTATGCAATCCGAGGGTCAAGCTGCTCAACAGTGGACATCTTACTGTCAGGATGCAGTCACTCCTAGCAGTCATTGGAGTGGTGAACATATAGCTACTGTAATAGATAGGTGGTTCACAGCAGTAGACAGCAGACTTGCAGTATCCGGCTATGACACACTCCGCAGCTGTCAGCCCCCAAACATGGACCACACCACACACAGGTGGTGTTGTCTCCATATTCATTATGGATAGAAACACCACCAGACTTGTATCCCATCATAACACATTGGAGATACTTCTGGTACAACGACCTTGGGGTAATACTGCAATCCAGACCATAGCCTCCTATGGGTCCAGATCTGTGTCCTTAGACTGTCAATGCTCATTCCTCAACACGCTGCCATCTATGATGGTCCAACATAACACTGACATAACACGAGTCTTCAACTACCCCTCCATCACCTGGTGAATGTAGCCACACCAGTACAGTAGCCCAACACTTCTGGGATTCATAATTTCCATTGCCCTAGCCAAGCTCATACTGACCCCTGGTAGATGATGCAACAACCTTGACCTGTATTGACCACTTAAGTATGGGACTGTTGCTCTTCCACAGATGTCAATCCCTGCATGGTGAGGTTCACACAGGCTGTAATCAACATGGAACTCAACATGTCAGCCACACCCCCACAAAGATAACCATCTGGCAAAACCTCTCCAAAGCTGAATTTACATGGGGTGGATGTCTTCACTGTACCCATGGCAATTGAAAATAGCTGCATGACTGTGGAATCATACACATAGACACTGTACAAACAGGTACATGAATGCCTTGTATTAGCCAGAGGCAACAGAACCCAGACACTGTCCTCCAAACACTGGGAGGAAATGTGATGGTCCACTGCTATAACTAAAGTGTACATCAGAAGGAGGACACTGTTGCAGGGAAAGGTGGTGTCCCATAACTGTTAAACTCCTTATTAGCCTCAAATACAACTTTGGATCTCTCATGGAATCCCCGACAGGCATCTATGACAGCAGAGATGCAGCAGACACTGATGACAGTCACAACAGCCTTTGATAGTTACATCATCAACCCCCACACCTTTAAACACAAGTGCTGTGAGTTACTGCACAATGCTGATACCTATCCTGAGACAACAGATATTGGCCACAGTCTTGGCAACACATTCAGTGCCAACTTTACCCCTCTCTTCCCCCACTAGTGAAGTGCTGGGTGAATATGTTCTCACGTGCTGTATCCAATTTCCATTCTAGACATGTGTGTGTCACCTGAATATAGCCCTGCAGCAAGGCCATGGGGTATGGCAGTGTGGTAACACATCCACCATGTCATAGGCAGGGTACAATATGTGCATGGTAATCCCGGGTCTTTAACACAGTGATTGCATACGCCTCACAGATTATAGGGCTTAGGTTTGTACATAGGTATATGTTGATCTACAACATCTGTTGTAGAATGGAGAATGGTATATGTTCTGGTTTGGACACACCTCCAATTGCTAATAACCACACCCACAGGATATATTAATCAATCAAACACACTGGGAATACTATTCACACACACACACACACACACACACACACACACACACACACACACACACACACACACACACACACACTTGCCAGTACTGAGATGCATAGGTTCATTGCTTCATAGGTATGTTGTGGGAAAATGGCCCTGGAGGCTCTACAAGACTAGCCCAAGGGAATACACTGCCATCAGGCCACATGAAAATAGTTCCCAGTGTGGCTCAGGAGTATAGTCACTGGAGTGGGTATTGTATTTCCCATCCACTCATCCAGATTTATATTGTGGGTGGCCAGTGATGTGCACTGCTTCCCATGTATGTGATTTATATTCCATAACATGGACAGTGTCTGGGTTGTGCACATGTCCCACATGCATGTTCTTTGAAGTGTGGCAGTGTGCTTGAGGTCTCTGCAGCATGCTGTGTGCACAGATTGGTATACTCTAATGTAGCATTCCTGACCTCATTTGGTGAGACCTGGCTATGTAACCAAGGTAGCGATTGCACCTGCATTAATGATACGGGTATTCATTGGAGTTATTGGCATCTGTCCATGCAGGGAATGTGTATAAGACATGGTATTCCCTATGTGGGGTATGTTTACAGACTCTACAGTTGTTGCAGGCTTCCAGTGGGGAACATGGCAAAAGAGCCACTGTATACATTGATTAGGCTACTGAGTGGATGGAACAGGGTGTCATGTCATTTTACTTTCTGTATAACACACAGTCAGGAGATGTAACACATCAAAGTACTTTCTGATGTCAGTGGTTCTGTTGTGGTCAGGCATATAGTCCAGTGCAATCACACCATGGATACTGTCTGTGAGGCAATATGCAGGGGAACTACCAATATAGTGGTTTTAGCCTAGCCAAGTGTGTTTGTGTATGATTCATGGGTGGAGAGTGGTTTCTGAGTATTAGAAGGGTTGCCTATATTGTTCACTAGTCCATACTGCCACGTAATCATTGCAAATGGCACTAGACATTTAGGGCTCTGGATTGTCTACACCAACCTCTATGGTGTTTGACAACTGTTGGCCTTGTAATGTGGACATTGTGACATATACTAGGTTCTCAACTTAATAATTTAGCAAACCCCCCAGTGGATCCTGTTATTACACAATTACACCAACCCCACACAAGATACTGATGACAGACAGAGAGACACACACACTCACGCACACAAACGCATACACACACATATACACACACACACACACACACACACACACACACACACACACACACACACACACACACACACTTGCCAGTACTGAATTTCAAACCCCTACCTAGCTATGTATTGTTACTACAGTGTTACGCATTTATTGCATGCACCACAGAGCTTATAGGATGAATGTTTTCCCAAGGTACTTCTAAGGTGAGGAACATTACCAGCTCTTGTAAATACTGGCATTGGGTGATGTAGTGGATGAGAGATTCCACAAAATATTTTACCCTACACACATTTATATTTGCCAGGAGTGAGGTTCAAACCTTTATCTAACTATCTTTTCAGACCGCATTTACCACATGCATCACTGACCTTACATGGTTTAAGGTTGCCAACAGGTACTTCTAAGGTGACTGACATCTGCAGGACTGCTAATATCAGGAAGTGAGATGTGTACTGGGTGTAAATGGGGCCAAAATCATTATATATATATATATATATATATATATATATATATATATATATATATATATATATATATATATAAATATGTACACACAAAAACACTTGCCAGGAATGAGATTCACCCCCCCCTGCTTATGGAGTTATTGCTACTACATTGTTCTGCATTTATCACACGCACCACAGAGCTTACATGTTGGAGAGCTCTGCAATGGTATCTTTGAAGGTGTGTGACATCAGCAGCAGTGCTAAAGGAGGGATAAGGGAAGTGCTGTAAGTGTGAATGACCACAAAAGCAGGTCTCTACAAAGATACACACACTTTCTCATACAAACACTTACATTTATACAGTTGTCAGAATCAGGATTGGAACTCCTATCTACCTAGTTTGCTATACTATTGTATTATGCACTTGTCACAAGCACCACGGAGCTTATATGTTGGAGAGCTGTCCAAAGGTATCTTTGAAGGTGAGTGACATCAGCAACAGTGCTAAAAGAGGGGTGAGGGAAGTTTTGTCAGTGTGAATGAACACAAAATCAGTTCTCTACAAGGATACATACAATGTCTCACACAAACACTCACACTTACACAAACACTCACATTTACACAGTTGCCAGGCTCAGGATTGGAACTCCTACCTAACTACTTTGCTACATTATAGTATTACACAGTTATCTTAAGCTCCATGGACCTTATATGTTAGAGAACTGTCCAAAGGTATCTTTGAAGGTGAGTGACATCAGCAGCAGTGCTAAAGGAGGGGTAAGGGAAGTGTTGTAAGTGGGAATGACAACAAAATCAGGTCTCTACAAGGATACACACTCTCTCACACAAACACTCACATTTACACAGTTGCTAAGATCAGGATTGGAACACCTACCCAACTAGTTTGCTACTCTATAGTATTACACAGTTATCGCAAGTGCAACAGAGCTTATATGTTGGAGAGCTGTCCAAAGGTATCTTTGAAGGTAAGTGACATCAGCAGCAGTGCTTAAGGAGGTGTAAGGGAAGTTTAGTGAGTGTGAATGGCCTTAACCACATTCATACAGAAACACACACACATACACACACACACACACACACACACACACACACACACACACACACACACACACACACACACACACACTCACACACAACTTTACATTTGACAGAACTGAGATTACAACTGCTACATAGATACCTATTTGTACTGTAGTATTACACAGTTATCACAAGCACCACTGAGGCTATAGGGCTGAGGGCTAACCAACGGTATTTCTACAGTGAATGACATCAGCACATCATGTGATATAGGCCAATGGGATGTGTAGTGGGTGGAAGAGGCCTCATAATGGGATTCTCTCTGTCACTGTCTATATTTCTCTTTCCCAGGTCTCTGTGTGTGTATGTTTGACATATTATATTATGTTGGCCTTAGATATGTGTGAGTATTCCTATCCAATGTATGTGTGTGTGATGTATCAATGGTGTACAATTTGGTGTGTGTGCACAGACAGCTGAGAATAATCGATATCTGTAGTCCACTGTGTTGTGAGACATGGGCTTCATTTCTCTAAGTATAGGAGCATGCCCAGCATGACCTTCTATACTGAGTGTGTGCATCCATTCCAGGGAGGGTTGGACTCCAGTCCAGGGTTTTGTATGCTACAGCTACACCTAGCAAACTGTTTCTGCAGGATATCTGTAAACAGGTTGCCAATATGGAGACACAATGGGCTTAACATATGGGGGATACTGTAACTATTGCTGTCTGTGCTGACTGCATGACATGTTTGGTTGTAGCATAGATTTTCTGACATATGTACTGTTTTACACTGTGATGTGTCATGACATCAGCTACTGACAGTTACCATTCTTTGCTCACAGTTACTTACTGGGAAATACAAAATGAATGAAGTTGAGGCCAATATTCTGAGGCACATAGACTACACATTCTGGCACACATCTGTCATTGTGGAGGGGTAGTTACAGACAATAAACTGCTGGTTCTGTGTAAATGGTGTAGCACCTTGTTAGTATGCTGGCTGGGGTTCCCCTCCTTGTGCTTTTCTCAACTTCACGGGATGGCCATATCCTGCTGGGGCCATACCGCTCAGCTGTACAGATACACCCAGGTTATCCAGAGGCAGGACTCATGTATCTATTCAGTTTACCTTCACATTGTGGTTTACAAGCGGTTTTGTGGCTATTCATTCATGGGTTTGCAGTTGAAAGTAGTATGGGCTGACATTAGAGTTTCAGATTTCACACACTCCATGACATCAATGTGTCTATACCCCCCCCCTCTGTTATTCTCTGCTCCACCTAACATTATGTAAGCAATATCTCAGAGGTATCCCTATAGTTGGGCCTTTATCCCAGTAGTATTTATGGCCTGATCCACAGTACTTGCAGTAGGACATGGAGAGGCATGCTACTGGCATTTGTCAACATGGCCTTGCATTTTTTTTCTGCTTGCTGTGTTAGATTCTTAGTTGGGACCCCCTGACATTCCATACATTGGCACTATGGGTGAGGAATGGGCCTTTGCTAGAGGACTGTAGGCCATTTGAGAGAGCGGCAGGCCATCTGTTACTGCATTTCTATATGGGATTGGGGGGTGCACACCTGCAGACTTTAACATTTGAAATGACTGTAATGGTATTTTGGTTACTTTGTTGCCTTCCATTTCGTATTGTATTGTGACCTATCATGCAGACAGGAAGCATTTCAGTAGTGTACACGTTAGATCTTAATGGCATATATTTCAGTTTCAGACTTCTTACCCTTCAGAACTAGAATGCAGCTGGCAGACCTGTTGTAGTATGTCTGTGTAGGTCTGGTGGGGGGCTGTTCACCATTGCCATCATTTGGGGGCCTTAGCCTGGCCTTTCTTCATGTTCATCTACACCTGTCTTGCTGGGTGAGGCTGTTGGTAGGTATGTGACCCTCACTGACATCCATGTGTGTGACCTATTGACACCCACAGTTCTTTGGGCCATCAGAAGTACTACGGTGGGGGTTGTCACCTTGTGTAGTGCTGCCAAGTATGTTGACACCAGTATTTGTTATGAATTTCCTGCTATCCCATATAGTTGTCTGCTGCTATCCCATTTAGCCACACAATTCCCTCACATGCTTGCATCCATATCATACATATAAGTATGAGAACATACTACTCCATTCAGTAATTGATAGGAAGAGTGACTTACCTTGTTGCTGGGCCAATATTAAGGACGGTGCTGGAGGGCTGACTATGTTGGATGCACATAGTACACTTTCTATATATGGTAAAGCTCAGGTAGTGTCATGTTTGGCATCTCTTTTACTGTATGTGTGAGTCGGAGAGAGGTATCAGTCCCTGGGTACGTACAGTGTCAATGTGTGTGCTATGCATTGCATCTTTGCCAAGGCCTGGGCATACTGTGCATGCCTCCTTCTGCCTACAGGGGCAGGCTCAGGTTGTTCCTCCTCTGAGTCCCACTGTGCCTGTGCTGTTCTTGGCAATGGAAGGGGGCTGTGTGGTCCTGTCCCGTGCTGTTCCTGCTGCAGCTGTTTCCACAGGATCACATTGTGTAGCATGGCACATATTATGAACATTTGTGTACATGTAGCTGGAGAGTACTGCAAGGCTCCACTGGATATGTCAAGGTAGCGGAACCATGACTTGCGCACCCCAAAAACAGGCTCTACAGTGATCCTGGTGTGTGTGTGTGCCTCATTATTGTGTTTGTTCAGGTCTGTGTGCATTTTTGATGGGTGTCATGAGCCACGGCTCCAGTGCAGAGCCAGCATCCCCCACTAGATGGCCATATGGGATGTCCCCTTTGCAAATGCCTGATACAACTGTAAACAATGCCAGATGTGGGAGTCATGATAGGTTCCAGGGCTGCCAGCACACACATTCATGATAATGCCCTGGGCGTCGCACATGACCTGGCAGTTGATGGAGAGGAAGCCCTTGCAGTTTATGTAGACACTGCCCCGCTCACCGGGTGGTGTTTGATGTGGATGTGCATGCAGTCTATAGCACCAACTACCTCAGGGTATTGTGTTATATGGTAGAAGAGATGCATACATGTGGTCAGTGCCTCACAGGCAATGGGGAAATATATGTGCTCATTGGAATGTTGTGTCATGGCATCCAGGAACTAGTGGAGTATCCTGGATGCCGATGCCTGTGAGACCCCCATGATATCCCCAGTTGGTCTTTGGAAGGTACCTGTGGCTAGTATTCTTAAGCCTAGACATATCTGGGTGGGTTCCCCTCTATTAGTTCTGTGTGTAAGGCGTGGCCAACACAGGTCAGCAATCTGCTGCAGAAATCCCTGTCCACCCTATCGCGCTCTACTATCTCCAGCTCTTGTAAGCCTGGTAGGTTACCCTGGGTCTGTACACTCTTCTCTTCCTCCTTACTGTGGGTTGGTTGTCAGCATTCTCCTCCTCACTGCCCTCAGTCTTTATCACATATTGATGGAGTAAAGCAGCAGCAGCCTTTAACATTTTTAGTTGATTTTGCCAGTTAAAATTCCCTTGTCTGTGTACACTGGTGGTGTAGAGTTTGTGGGAAAAAACAATCTGTAGAGTGTTTGCATAGTTTATATTAGTGTGCTGGGCTGCTGCCTGTGTAATTGGCTGAAACTGATACATTCCGCCTGCCAGCTATGCTAGTTCTTCTTGATTGCCTTCCTTCTGCTGTTCCCCCTTCCTACTTCCTCCCTATTTAAGCCCTGAGGCATGCCACGCATACCCAGTGCTCAAATGTAGACAGTGCTGCTATTTCCCGTGTTTGTTTGTTTTTTTTAGGCCCCCTGTGCACCGTGCACAACCATTTAGCTAATGCAAGCAAGTTTAAGCAGAAATATCCTTCCCTGGATGCGAACTGCATTTCATGGTCTAAGACAATACAGCCTCAGACACACCCCCTTCCTTAGCTGTGCTTATCTAAAGGCAAACACGGGCCACAGAGCTCCAATGAGCTTACAGCAAGCATGACACACCCCCTTATGAAGTCATTCAGTTCTTATACTTGCACTGTTGTATTGCTGCACCTACACGGTTAGGTACAAGTTGACACTTTGAGAAAATCTGTGATTCAGTATAACTCCCCTTGTTTGCATACCCCAGTGTGTAAGTCCTTAGTTACTGCACTTAGATGGACCCTTTCTCCTTGACAACCAGTGCTCCCTCGTATTGTTTACATTCTGCATGCCATTGACTATAACGGAAAAATGAAGAATTATCTTAAAATTGACTTTTCTCATTTTTTTTTTTTATATTTTTGCCACGATTCCATTTGCACATCACTGCCCTAAGCTTAAATGGCTGTGATTGGCCAAAAAAAAAAAAAGTATAATTTTTAAAAGAAATGCACATTTATTAATGTCAATGGCCTTATATTTGGCCATCAGCATGTGTGTTTGACTTTAAAACATGCTTTCCATGAGGTGTCATGCCTCCGTTTGCTCAGATGCAGAAATGTATTCAGTTACTAACTGAATACATTTTTGCTCTGACACTGATCCTGCATGAAGTCCGGCCAGCTTCATGGATCACAAAATCACCTCATTTGCATGGTTTTTACCAGCAAATGAGGTGATTTGCATGCCACATGGCTTTCCATGCAGGAACAGTGTAGGACCACTCGTACATGTGAAAACGGCACTTTCCTGGATCACTCGGCAGACATTTTCCATGCAGGAACTCCTACATTGTTCCTGCACGGAAATTGGCCATTCATGAATCCTGGGAATGTCTCTTAAACATTGGTATTTAAACATGCCTCATCAGTCAGCCTGATGCTACAGCTGGGAGTCTGAACAAAAACAAGGCTTTTAAATTATTTTTTAGATCATGCAAATGAAGAAGAAAACTCAACCCACATACTACTTTTAAGTTCTTTTCTTCTTATTACAAAATAAGAATGCCTCAAAAAAATTCATCTTACTCTCCTAATTTTCTTTCAGTATTTGATTTTGCATTTTTTCTGCACTCTATTTTCTACTAAAGTACATGTTTTCTTATGACATTTTGTAACAGTATTTTTGCATTTTTAGTGTGATTGATAAAAGTCAGTGAGTTGGGAGAAGGAAGATTAACATGCAAGACTCCGATTCTAGCTATAGTATTAAAACTGTGAATGCAGCACAAACCAGCTCATCCAATGTAACACCTGATAATCACAGGGGTCAGGTTTCTTACACAGAACACTGAACTTTAGTTATTACTTTGAAAAGAGCAACTAACTCAGCTACATTTTCAAGCCTGTCATTTAAAATTCCTTAAAACAAACTGTATCAAAGGTGGCCAACTATAAAAATCAAAAGAAGCAAAGTAAAGAAAATGTACAGGTTAATGCTGACCATCAAAAGTAGGCAGTCACATTTCTATTGTTAGCTGCTGGAGAGAAAGAGAACTAGAGTAAATGATCCTATGGAAGGGTTTTCTGTCTGTCCTTCTAAATGACATTCAGAGGTGACCTGGAAGCACTATCAAACACAGTAGCCTGGCCTACAGGAAGCAGCTTCTTAACAGCTCAGAGCCTTAAACCATTAAATTCCCTTTACTTTTGGAATGATTCCCAGTAAAATGGTTGCTTTCAACAAAATCAGGAAATTAAGTTTATAAAATATGGAAGAGGCACCCTTTACAAGATGGCATCCACATTTGCAGCCTATTGTTATATGTCATCTCAACGTTTAGCTGCTATCCTTATCTTCTTTTCAATTTGGCACATAATAGCATTTAATGAACTGAAGACTGATTACAAGAATCCAATAGTGCAGTGTAATATACTAAAACCACTGGTGCTTCCAGAGTATCTCATCCATTATAACTACTGTGTCATGTTTTTTTTGTCCAGCAGAATGGCTGACATTAGGTCTTAATATGCCAGTTTTGGCCTACCATGTGTGGTGGTACATGAGTAGGCCTGTTATGAGGGGACCAGGATTATATGACCTTACAACCATCATGAACACTGATATTTTAGCATACTGTCAGAAGACTGGATGGTACAAACTAACGTTTTATCTTTTATCATTTTTCGATTACTTATATGGAATGATATATGTCTTGGTGAGTTCTTAAGATCCATTGCAGGCACCTGTCCAGTTATCTGCATGCCAGATCAACAAATACTATATAGAAGGTGGATTTCCAGAAACAATATTGCAATCAAAATTGGCCTGTAATATAAGAGTTAACTTCTGTGTACTGCCTCATTGTATACAAAAAATAAATGCATAACAAAGAAAAAATATATACATAAGTGAATAGTGTGTCATTCACCTATTGCTCATTAGTAGTTCCATGTTCTCAATAGAAATGCTATGTGATTGAAAGTAATACTTATGAATACTTACCATAGTTGAATCTGGCTTTTTGACTAATGAAGTTGTTTAGACATTAAGGCAGGCTCTGTATTTATAGAGCACTTCTGGTCAAGTGTATTTTTCCCATATTTACAGGAAGCTTGGTACATCTATACCCAATGAGCAGTGAGTACATTCATCTACTTCTGTTATAATCATTTGTCAGTGTTTCAGAACTCTGCTACCTTGATTACAATGATCTGCTCTCACTTTTATGCATTAGGCACCACAGTTAGTGGAGTATATTTTTGAAATTACAAACCTGCCTGCCTGCTGTATAATAAATGCCCGAGGTAGTGGGCTACAGAATATAACCTTTGTTACTTTCTTTGAAGTAAATATTAACTATTTCTGATACAAAAAAAATGATACTTGCATTCTTCATCCATTAATTCCAAATGCTAAGAAAATAAGTTATCTGCACGGTTTATGTCAGCCAAAGTTTTATTTACAGCATTACATTCTTGAGTCGTTTTTCCATTGATAATGTCTTCACAGTTAAATAACTTACCAGCTTGATTAAGTAGATATATTAATCAAGTTGAATGCTTTAATTATTTACTGTCATTTTTAAGATAATAAATATCATGCTTTACTGAAGCCATTGATGTGAGCTTAGTACAAGTTTACATTATCCTGTTAATATGTGCAAAAAATCATCATGTACTTAGATAAGGGAAAAAGACAGCTAAAAAGCAGTAGGCTTCACTATCTACTTTTATAATGTATCTAGTATATGCTGTAATTATTAAAAACCTTTAAACTTTAGAAAATGCACTGTTATGTAAAAGATAAGGGCAGCTAATGCAGTGCATAGTAAATTTTCAGACAATGACAACGCGTACTATAATAGTCAGATGATATCTGCACTATAGTCTCCCATAAATACATAGGAAATATATTTGACTAGAGCAGATTCATAACAGTAAAGACTGCATTAATAACTGTACAAGTCCAACATAATCAGCGTATCATCTTGTCAAAAAGCCAGTAGCACCTAACTGAATAATGTAGAACCTTTCCTTTCAAAGAGCTCGTTGGTTTCCCACAGAGAAAACAGAGTTACTAATCGGTCTGTAAGTGAAAGCCACATAATTTGACTTATGAATAAGTCATCAATTTAGGCTTTGACATTGCTTCTTGATTTGCCCCTTACAAATGACTGCCTCTTACTCATATTCCAGTTCATTCAGAGGCATTCTATAATTTTCTCTGGGTTGACTTACATCCATATGTAGTGTGAAATGCATCAGAGATAGCAGTAGCAAAAATATATATATGATCACTGGATCTCAGTCTAGGAAAGCCTTTGTTATTAACCAAAGCTGCCAATGGATTCTACACCATACTTTATTAACTTTTCAACAAATGTTTCTTGCCAGATCATGTAGCAGAATGTCCACAGTCTATGAGGCATACACCGGAGTACCTCATAGCAATAAAGTAGCATATGTAGAAGTGTCATACATGTAATTACACTGTAATATGGATATCGATATGTTCTTTAGTACATCTCAAATTGCAATGATTCCAGAAAGTCTTTAAAACTGTCACTGTTCATATTGATTCCTATTTTCACAGTAATGTCACTCCATTCAGTAGTCTCAGTTTCATATTAACAGTAGCTGGTGGGACATATAATATGGTTTGTGAGTTGTAGGAAAAAATCAGAAAATTAAAAATATTGGTTATGTTAAAGTCTACAGAACAGATAAAATAACAATGACATTCAGTTCTCCTAGGTAATCTTAATGTTGAGAACTTCACTCTCATATATGGCACGCAGGAACATCTTGAATATCCTATAAACAAATTATTATCAACTGCATCTTATGTATACTGCATTGTATTAGTAGTGTACAGTGGGTTCAGTGCATACTTCTCAACTGTCCAGATTTTTGCCTCAGATTTTTGGTCCATTCCACATAAAATTTGTGGTTTTCTTGTAAATCACTGAGGAGTGAAGTAACTAAATAATGACAGGCATTGGACTTTCAGGCTTTATATCATTCAGAAAATACATGTTAGTGTCAAACCTGCTATTCCAGCAACTTTCTAAGTTTAGAAGCGAGATATTTAAAATCTGTCCCT
Organism: Protopterus annectens; assembly: GCF_019279795.1. Classification (NCBI taxonomy): domain Eukaryota; kingdom Metazoa; phylum Chordata; order Ceratodontiformes; family Protopteridae; genus Protopterus; species Protopterus annectens. The sequence continues at coordinate 537,800,091 of NC_056739.1, forward strand.
AGTTTTTGGGCCTTTGTACCCTTATTATTTTTGGCTGTGGCCAGATTTTTTAGTTAAGAGGCTGAGATTTAAGTAAATCTTATCTTAAAAAATAACATGAATCTAGGTTTTAATACTAAATTCACATATCTGAGCAGCTTTGTTTTGAGACAGATATAATTTAATATATCAGCATTTTATAAATATTATGGTGCTATCTTTCATTAACATGCTCACAGTATCTTCATGCATTCTCATATAGCCCTGGTTTGTAATTAAAAAAACCCAGAGGTCTTAGTTTTTATACATGCTTGCATTTGTACTGCAGATATTTTGTTTCACTGACTTGTTTTGAAAGATTAGAATGTATCACTCTGTATTAGTAAATTATCTATTTGATATTGCTTATGCGTACACTATGATTTTGTGACGTATTTGCAGTGTGATGGATTGGATTTTATCTCAAATAGCTATGCATTTTACCCAGATGCACTCATGACTTTTTTGTTCTGTTAATTTCCATTTTAAAATATTGAACTTTTTATTTTATTTAAGTAGTACGATTCCAGTATTCAGCTGCATATTTATTTCAGCATTGTCTAGTATTGCAGCACTATCCCCAAAACCATTATCACAGCTAAGGTACAGTTATCCTCTCTCTCTTCCCAGAAGAATAAGCAATACCATCCGACCAGAGTCATTTAATTGCAGGTAGATGTAACTATATTTTTAATACTATAAAATATATAATTCTTCTCTGTCCCAGCCTTAACAATACTTTATAAAACTTTACAGTTGTTTATGTACACACTTTTATTAGTTGATATGCACTTTTTATTCCATGCTGTCCATAACAATTCAAGTGCTCCCATATTAATTTGTAGTTTGCTTTGTTTAAAAGTTTCTTATTCAGTTTCATTAACAAAACTAACAATCATTATCAAACTTCTTGATTCAGTCTTTCCAACACTGGTATTGCCACATAATTTGGCTGTTATTACTAGGTAGGGCATTTGTCAATTCATTGAGTAACTAATGTAACAACTTCATTGTTGCCTATAACGTCTATAATTTATTCAGCTCTTTCTTAGGATTTTAGGACTGAGTAATACACTCCCCATCATGCCTTCTAGTGGGAGAGTGAATACATTTCCAGCACAACAATCTGTGGAGCTGTCCACCTACAGTCACATCCTTGTAAGCAAGGAGAAGCATTTATCCTTACCTGACTGTCAGATGGAATGTGGACTTGGACTCTAGAACTAAAAACAGTCATTTTGTGGTTAATTTCTACTGCCAAGTAGATTCTGATGTTTCTGTGTTTGTTGACTGTCAGGCATTTGGATTAATTAACGTTCTATCCACTAGTGTTTACTATCATGTCCTCAAAAGGTCTTCCTGAAAGCCTTCCCATCTTATGTTCTTAACCTTTCTTAAGAGATATACGATCTCTGGCAGGTCCCCATTTCAGACCTGCACCCTTCCCAACACAATCCCCTGTGCCAGACATATAACGCTGGAGTTTCCAGATCAAAAGAAGTCCTCAAGGCCTTGTACTCTGCACTGATTAGGCTCATCATTAAGTAAAATGTCCCCTTTGGGGATGCACCTTAATAAGCATACAAAGCAACTTTAAGAGCTCCAAAAGCTTGTAGCTAAAATGATCCTGGGCTTAAAATAACTGAACTGCTAAGGAAGACTGAAGGCTTGATCCATATACACAGTTTCATATAAACTCTTTAGTGGTGATATGTGTCATGCTTATAGGGATTTAACGGATCCAATAGTCTAAGAGCTCTTATTCCTAAATAAACTAACAGTCCGGCTAACATTAAGGCCAGAGATCTAAATCTACTCTGAAAATAAAATAAGACAAGGAGCAGGGACATATTTGTCACACAGTCCTCAGGTTAAGCAGTGTGACACATTGCCTGCCTTTAAAAATGATCTGGACAGCTGGATGGGTATTCATAAATTTACCCTGGTATGACTTGCCTGCCCATCCTTGAAAAGGGAGGCAGGACCTAGGGGTGGGCAGCGGCAAAGCCAAAATGACCTCATGGTTCAGTTGCCTTCTAACTGCTATGATCCTATGAAGGAGGGGTTCCTCACTTTTCCAGATGTCCTGTGGGACAGAGGTGAGGATAATCAGTGCTTCATATCAAATTACACAACATGATTAGTCCTCCTTTCCTGTCCAGTCCCAACCCTCTCCTGGGCCTGATGTTTATAAGATCCTTCCCCCTATCTTCTATAATCTGACTTACATTCCCATCACTTACCAGTAAGAGTAGGGCAGGGTAAAACTCTTTTTAGTCCCAACTAGTTTTATTTATTGCATATAATAGCTGTATTTAAACTAACTTCAGTGTAATGGTAAATTTTGCCAAAATCCATCATATTTTAGCATATTATTACAAAAAAAACTTTTGTCCTTACACTCAATAAGCTTCAAAAAACAATATAATTAAGCACTGACTGATAGACATCCGTCATAAGTTTGGTGTTGAAATGTGATTCAATGCTATCTGAACTTTATATTAGTATTTTCCCATCTTCTTTTTTATCAGAATTTAAGTGTGCAAAATAAGAACATTGTGTACCTTAGTTTGTTCTGCTGCTGTACTGCATTGCTATCTATAATTAATGATGTGGTATAAACACCACATAGGAGACATCTTTGTTGCTTACAGAAAGAGCACATCCTTTGGGATCATTCTTTATCTTTTTTATTAACCTGTAATCATATCAGGCTCCTCTTGTAACCATAGTCAAAATATATGACAAACAACAGCGTAGCCTCCTACACAGGGATTAATTTTTTAATTTCTTCTACCGTTATTTCAGATCAGTCACTAAAACAGTCATCCACTACTTGTTTTCATTCTTACTTTATTTCAGATTACTCTAATCCTGCTATGAAATGTGACAATGTGTTTAAATGAGAGAAGAAGAACAGTTTAGAAATATTTATGTGCCATAAGGGACTTAAAAAATCCAGGACTATTTTTGTTTTCTCCCTAAAGAAAAATATCTTAGTTTAGATTTAAAGTGGTAACATTTGAAAATGTGACGAAGGTTACTTAAAATTATAAAGTGCAAAGTACACATTAATGGTTTGAGTGTTTTAAACTGTTTTATACTTAAGTAACTATATACCAACTCTACAAAACCGATGAACACAGACTACATGGTAAGTGACTATAGCTCTACATTAAAATATTCTGCAGGGTGTTAAATAGCAGAATTGCTTTGTTTCATGTAAATTGTCTTTATCATCATTTTCTAAATAATTTGTTTTGGTAGGAGTAATGGTGGTAGCATGCTGAGCAGGATAGGCCAAACTGCCCAGACCCTGGAGCAATCCTGAGCTCATTCATTGAGACCTATAGTCATTCATAGATAAGCTGAGAACAGTGTCTGACTGCTGTTTTATATTAGAAGGGTTTTGTTTGTTACACCTCCTATGTGAGACACCAAGGTGCCAGAGTTTCCTTAATTAACTCATCTTTACTTAGAAAAGTAGTAGCTGAAATGGAGTCCTCCTTTATTTCTGATGTCTTCATTCCATCACTGGGAGTGACCTCTTCTACACGGTTAAAAAAACTCATTTGTGGTACTTGAGGCTGAGATATTTTTGCTTTCAGTCACTATCCAAATCTAATGGCCATAGGTGAGGGTGGCGATACAGACTGGCTGACAGAGTGAGAATGTCATCATGTAACTCAACTATTACTTCACCTCAATGGACTGGTAAAATGCATGCATTACTGCCACTGCCACATTCAGCTGATGGTCAAACTCCCAATCCCATCTATCATCACCAGTTACCATAGCTCCAAAAAACTTAAATTCGTCCAAAAGATGTAGCTGTTTCCCCTCACTTGGAGAAAGTAGTTCTCAGTTTACCAGGAAAGAGCTGTGCCATTTGATTTATGGTGCTGATTTCCATCTCCTTAATTTCATAGATAACAGTATTTCCCTCTAGTGCATGCCAGAAATCCCACTCATTTGAGGCTAAGAGGACAACATCATCCACAAACAACAAAACTGCAACCCCCACATACTGAAAACTGGATACCTGGCAGACTTTGGCTAATCTTGATATATTTTCTATGAAAATCAGAAATAAGAAGTAAGACATAGGATACCCTTGTAAATATTTTAAGGTCAAAGCAGTCCAGTGGACAGATCTTCTGCAAGACAGATTGCCATTTAATCTTCAAGTATATTTTCTCACCAGCAAAGCTTTTGTACAATGCAATCCCATAGTTTTATTTATTAGCACAAAGGATTAGGATTAGCCCAGATAAAATAAATTTAGCTAGCAAATCTAGGAGACTGTCTCTCTGATGCTGCTATGAAATGTGACACTGTGTTCAAATTAGAGGAATGAAGATGTCTTGTTGAAGTTTCAAGTAGTTTATTCAGTTAAGTAGGTAGACAACAGCAGGAGCAGCCTTAGGTCAACTGGTGCCCTAGGTAAAAGGGCTCCATGGTGCCCCACCACACCACCAGGTGCCCCCATCCTGGTCTACCTACACCAAATAAATACTGGAAAAGCACCCCTACTAGAGCGGCAACCTAGGCAGCCACCTAATTGGCTTATGCCTAAGGCCGGCTATGGATGGCAGAGTGTTCTTGTTGTTGATATTCCAGATCTGGTAGCTTAAGTGTTTTTATCTGAATAAATATTTTGTACTCTGTTTCATTAGTCCTGATGCCCTGTGGGTCACAGGTGGGATACCAGATCTGATTTTCTGGATTACCTCTGTTTTTACCTCATTTATTCTGATAATATAAAAAGTAATGAATGAGATTCACCACAACCCAGAATAAATCATACAAGCAGTAATTACCAATAAAGATACTGAATATCACAGAAAATTAAACTAATCATTTGAAGTAATCATGGGCAAAATCCATTGGCATGTTCTACTAATGTAGCAGAGAAGGAAAATCTGTTAAAGAAATGTAAAAACATACTTTTGGTAAGAAAAGCAGACTCTTTTGGGGCCTGCCTGTATGCCACCTGGTAGCATGGGTCATAAGCTTTTCATCTGCGTAGTGTATTGTTTCTACAGTGGTCCTTACTTAGCTGTATGGATAATGTAGCTGTTAATGTTCCATGTAAGTTCTGTCTCAGCTACAGAAGTATTTAGCTTACTGTTAATTTTCCCTGTAGATTTTTTCTGTAGGTTCTAAGTTTGTTGATCACTAGGCATTTGGATTAATTATTGGTAGTTTTCATCCTGGTGTTTATCTTGGAGTGCAGCTTTGGAAGATTTGCATCTCACAGTACTGTTTTTCATTAACCATATGGTATTTAAGATCAAACTGCGGTGGTGGTGCTGAGGTAGCGTTGTCGCCTCACAATAAGACATTGTCCTGTTCGATTCTCAGCTAGAGCATTTTCTGTGTGGAGACATGCATGAATGGGGGTACCTTCATTGAAGGTTGTGCATCAGGGTTGGCAACTCGGCATGTAAAAATCTATTGACAATCATTAGCGGACCAGAGTTCTGCTGTGGCGACCCCTAATCGAGAAAAGCAGAAAGACACAACATATGGTATTTAAGATCAAATTCTTACTCGCATGTAGAAATAGCATTATCACATAATCAACTTTTCTAATGTTACTAATACAAATCAACTTTGAAAGACATCATGCTTCATACACTTTGCAGATAAAAGAATGTGGTCTCAAGCCTGTTGAGTAATAGATTCTATAGTACCTTACCAGAATGTGTGTTCGGTTTAAGTTAATTTAGTTGCACCTATGTAATCTATCTTGGTTAAATCAAAATTATACAATGACTGGCCATTAATATTCCAAAATGAGCATGCTGATTGATCAGCCCAATCAGTGTGCCTGTGCCTGTTGTAAATTCGAGCATATACCAATGGAAAAAAGGTCTGGTCACCTGGACTTTTTTCATTGGTATACACTGTAACTTTTAACTTTTTTTTTACAAAAATAAATTAAAAAAATCTGAAATCTGGACTCCAGACATAGCAGAGAGACAGGATGGAAAAAAAAAAAGAAAATCAGATACATTATTCAAAACTAAAGACATGTACCTGATTTTCCTTGTATTTCCACCATTTTTGTCTCTCTCCTACCCCTAAACTGTGTGAACAGTTTTTTTTTTTTTATTAAAAAAAAAAAGAAAAGAAAAGCAGAGCAACAGAGATCTTCTTTTCTCCATTGCTTCCTTTGCAAAGCACTGATGCACTGGTTATGCATGGGAATGCAAGTCCCATACACATGCACAGTATATCAAAAAAGACAACAGGATATGTACCAGCCATGGAAGGACAGCATGGCACCATTATAAAAAGACACTGGCAAGGATTCACGAAGCCTCCGTGTAAGAGTTATAACTCTTACACGGAGGCTGCAGTTAAACGGAGTTATGTCAGCATGCTTTGCATATTCATGAGAGCATGCTGAATCACACCTAAGTCTAACACGGTCCATGTAAGACAGTACAGGGCGTGTCCGTAGGCCGAGCCCTGCAAGCGGACACACCCCCAGAAGTGTAAAAGTGCCCAAAGTAAACACCCACAACAGAGTCCACGGAAATGTGAATAAACACAACACAACACATGCCCCCACAGACTATGAACATAAAATATATAAATGAACATGTTATATATTTTTTTTAAATTGTAAAGATGTTTAACCATGAGTGCGCTCGTTTGCGTGGGCGTGCCCGTAGCGCAGCTACAGTTAGCAGTCAGTGGGAAAGCATATAAGAACTAAATATGCAAAATAAGTCAGGAAGCAATAGCGTAGTGGTAGAGATGTTGGCTGAAGAGCAGGCATTCATGGTCCGAGCCCCCACAACACCATTTTTTTTTTTTTTTGCAAAATAAGCAGGAAACAAGTCCCTATCAAATATGTACACATAAAACCACAATTTATGTAAAATGTAATGAAATAGCCCATTTATATTGAAGAAATGTGAGATAACAAAAGAATAAAAAATGCCAGATGTGCTCATAGCTGAGCTACAGTTTAACAGAGTGAGTGCATCTGCCCGTAGATGAGCAGTGGTTTAACTGGTGCAAAATGAGTGCCCGTAGCTGAGCAGTGGTCTAACATGCTAAATCTATGTGCCCCTAACTGAGCTGAGTGTAATATGCATGCCGATAGCCAAATGAGGCTTAAAGCAGCATACCCCATTTGCGGAGCTGCGCATCGCATAAACAAGCTAACCGACGGGCAACGTTGAGCAAGCCGTATCAAAACTGCCTTTACACAGACACACCCCTCAGCATGTCTAGACAGTCATGAAAATAAAAAGCAGTGGCCAGGTTCGAACCCAGGATACTATACACCATAGTCAAGGTATAGAACCACTAAGCCATGACAGCAGTACCTTTAAATGCAATAATAGCTAATATATAGGAATGAATACAAACTAGAGCATGACAATGCAGGTTTACTGAAGTTGATACAATTCCAAAATGGCCAATCACAGATATGTGCGGGAAAAACAGACTATATAAGCCCCATAGGCAGGAATACACAACATAAATGATTGTAGAACTGACCTGCAGGCAGAATGACAGGAGTAGGAGAGGGTAGTTGCTTTCGAGCACAGAGGTGGGGTGTTGAGGAGTCCAGGTACATGGTCTGGCTCCTAGTCCATAATCATGAGGCCCAGCTCATGCAGGGCCAGGTCCTCTGGGGAGCATACAGGGCCGAGGCGTGGGACCGGTTGGCTCATGATCTCACCAGTGCCACAGGGATTCCAAGGACTGGTGAGCATGTCAGTCACCACCATGCGGACCTGAAGAGACGCAAGCAGGACCAACTGAACCTTTGGATCCAGGAGGCCCGGCAAACACCCAATGCCCCACTACTGAGTAAGTAACATTTAATTATGTATGTAAGAAATTAAACTAGCTGATATTATGGAGATGTGTATTCCAATATTACTTCATTTATATTACAGCTGCAGGTGTCCGTTCTGCGAACCACAGTGCCTATGGCGATAGGCTGGTGTGGTTGCGCCACCAGGCAGGTCAGTAATCCACTACCAGTAACTGTAAAGAAATATAAAAGTATGACAGTCAGCATAAGAGTGCAGTGTAGTCAGTAAGGAATAAAATCTGCAAGTAACAGTGTGAAAGTGTCTGCAAGTATTGCTTGATTACAAAAGTGTGTTTCAGCCTGTAAGTTAAACCAAAAATAAAACTGTCTGACATATATTCTGAAATAAAATGCCCTACCTGTAAGAAAATAGTACACAACCTGCAGCAGGCTGAAAAGTATAGCTGCAGAAGATGATGAAATCACATGTGTGAAATATATCCCTGTGGAAATACTGAAACATGACAGAAGTGAGACTGCTGGAAAGGATTGTAATAACTACAGGTAAAACATGTCAATAAAGCCTAGAAGTAAGTACCATCCTAAATAATAAAATGAAAGCAAGTGAGAGAGTGTGAGAAAGTGTCATGAATCCAGCAATACAGTAGTAATAACCCCTGAATAAAGTATACTGCAGTCAAGACAGAATGAAATGCATGTGAGATTCAAAACCAGACAGCGAAATCTGTTCAAAGTGTTGCTGCATCTGGAATGTGTATCCCAAAATCTGGATATGTTGCTCTCAGTCTGCAATATGGAGATAGGATGATTGTCTGATATACCAAACATCCACACTTGTCTACAGCTATATAAAGCAAATGTAGCAGGATGATGTAGCTGAACAAAGCTAGATATGAATGTGTATGAAGAACAATAAAATGTATATTGATGTTGCAGTAACAGTCCTATCACCAAGTTGAAATAGTTTTCATATAGGAAACTGTAGTTAGAACAGTAGTGTGTATATAACTGTAGCTATTAGAAATGTACAGCATATGTATTGTTATTCGAAGGTGTTAATATTACTTTCTTTACCCCACCCTATAACCACATATAACCCATTCCACATGAAAATGGTATGTGCAATCACAATTAACACCCCTGGACGTTTGTCCTGGTGGGTCATATATATTTGCATGTCTATTGATGCATCTGCCCTGTTCATACATCCACACTTGATGGCTTGTTGCCATCAATTAACCCTGCATGTTGTTGGACTGTGTATTTCTGTTCAAATTATGCATGTGTTATGCACGCTGTTCAATGGTGTGAATATATGGGTGTTTGGTTAATGGGAATACTAATGCATGCTGTTACAACTAATTGTGAATGGTATTATATGTCACTAACACAAACTGTCATGACATAATGCAAAACATAGGACGACAGGGAAGGCGGGTTCCAGCGGACCCACCTCTCCCACCTCAGCTGGCAAGTGCACCTGGCACTAGTGCCGAGTCTGGACCCTCCTCCGGTGGCCCTGTGCCACCTGCGGGTGGAAGCACTGCAGGGGATGGGGCTCGCCCCCCCTCTGCAAGTGTGGCTGGAGGAGAACCACCACTCACCCTCCATAGCGTCCGGACTGTGGTGCGTGGGAGATCGGGACTCTGTTCTTGAGCCCCTACCAGCTTGAGGCATGGGTGTCGCACAACTAATGGGCATGCCTGTTGCCCGCCTACACAGCCCCAGCACAGCCCGTCCTGGGCAGTGAAGGAACGGTGGCAACTGCCTATGGGTGGGGATATCAGTTCCACTGTTGCCATCTGTGGGTTCATGGGCTCTGGATATCCAAACCTCCGTCCCCGTCAATTGTGTAACCCCCCCCACACATGTCATACACTGCCCCTGTATGTGTCTTGTTTGTCTTGTCTGTTTACCTACCCAACCTACCTCCCCAGCTGTACCGACTTCCTTCACCTGACATACCACTCTCACCAGAAAAAAAAATAAAAAAAAGGGCACTCTGTACCCACAAAAAATTACGCCCCATACATAGCTGCCCATTCCGCACACATGTCTGCTGGACATGGAACCTATCAATTACAATTGGCTGTACAACAAGTATTATTGTTGTCCTGACACCTCTCTCAGGGGTGGAAGGTTTCAAATGTCACACCAAATTACATACATATGCACAGCTGTTGCTGATGAAGAAATGGGCAGCTATGGGCCTTACCTACATCCCTCCTGCAAAACCCAAGCTTGTTTCCCTACTGTCTTACCCTCTTTGTGACCCCTTTTCACCACTTTTCTGTCTCCCCATTTTCATTTCTTTCAAAGAAAATAGCGCGGGTGTGCGCAAGAGTAAGCACGTTTAAGCAGTTGTAAGCGGGTGTGCGCTTGTGTGCACGGAGCTAACGCCAGTGCGCATGCATGAGCTTCACGCAAACCAGCGCTAACCCGGTTACAACTGCTTAAAAGTGCCTTAGTCACTTTGATTGACAGGTCTTGTAGTCAGTTCAGAAGCAAAATAAAATCCCACTGGCAGTCCCGAACCCAGGATCTTGGACACAGTAGTCTGCATGACTTACCACTAAGCCATGACTCTTATACAAGAACATTGTGCTAAAATAAATATATCATGTAATAGTAGGAATGAATGTAAAGGGAATATAGATGTGTAGTACACAAAGCATGCCATTTAGAATTACTATCAAAACTAGTGGATTTCCATAATAGTAGTGTGTGAACAGAAACAGCCATGCTAGTTGGTAGCTAGTAGGTAATAATGTCACTATAGCACCTTGCAAGCCACACACATACTCACAGCAGGATAATCACTGCCCATACCCCACAACCTCTTACAGGAACACATCTGGACCAAGTAATAAAATATGTGGAGCAAAGGCCCAAAACCAGGGACACATTACAAATAATGTTACAACAAACACAGACAGTTCAGAGAGTAACAGGGTCTGCATTTTGTGGGATGTTTGGAAGGGTATGAAGTCTGAAACTTGAATGTTTGTCACCATATTCTGACTTGAGCCCAGAGTGATTTGCCAGAAAAAGGTGTGCATGAGATATTGACCAAAATATGAGGCAGAAATGTGGACAACCTGCAAATATCTGTACACATGACGGGTCTGACACCACCATATTTGAATAGTTAAGAGCCTAGACATAGCAACAGTGAATGACTTACAGGGATGCCCCACAGACTCCATGTGAAATGTACAAACAGTAGGCAGAAAGGTGTAACACATGCAATGGTAACTATGGAATCCTGAAAGTATTCACCACTTGCATGGCAGAAAAAGTGTAGTAATACATATGCTCATGCTAACCCACAGTCACAACTGCAGCATACCAGACATTTTAATGGGTGTACCCCACTGATATGTACCATTCCATGAGGCAGATAACAGATGAACCTGAAAGTCTCTGGTGCCTGCTCAGCAGCATACTCAAATACCCTAATAGATGTCAAGGCCCACACCATGGCCAGACCACACTGCATGCTGTAACACCCTAGCAGATATAGCAAGCATTCCAAGGTGTGATTGTACATGGAAAATAGGAAAGCTACAGCAGCACACTACAGTCAGGACACCTAGCAGGCATACAAGTAGTGACTGTAAAGGGCAAATATTGAAGCCTTAGCAACAAAGTGCAAGCAAAAGTGAAAGGAAAGCACACACACACACATTAACAGTAGTAGTAGTTGTAGGTGTCAGTGTACATACACAGTTAGTGCAGGAAACTGGAGAAATGAATGGAGGAATGTTAATCTACAACACAGCTGGAAATATGAGAGAGATACCAACCTTTACACTCACAGAACATTGTCCACAGCATAACAGCATGGTCCCTGCCCTTAAAATCTGAAAGGGCTATGCCTATCTCACATACCTTTTATAGCACTGTTCTGAAATCACAGTGAGAACTGCAATCAGTACACAACTGGCTGCATGCAATTAGCAAATGCTGGCTAACAATTGGTGCAGAGGCCATCACATGGGCATATGCAGATACCTACAAAAGTATGCTGTACTCCCAGTCCACACATACAATACTTTCATTGCACCCTGAGAAGGACGTGAGAGACAGACAGACAGAAAGAGAGAGAGAGAGAGAGACACACAGAGAAAATTGCAATTAAGCAGACACAAACAAATTGTTCAGCAATAGCCACCTGAAAGCTGACAACTGGGAAGTGGAGCAGCAGGACAGAGAACCAGATGGCAACACAAGCAGCTGTGACAAACACAGGTAATGTAAAGTAATACTATAAAGGTCTACATACTGTGAACCCTCCATATGTGTCATTGGTCTGTATCCATATGTATATGAAGATGTGTAAAGGGCAGGGGACATACAGCAGCTATCAGTGAAGGCTGTACATACATTTGTATGTGAGAGCATCTATGTGCACATATCAATGTTGTTTGATTGTAGGTTGTAGTGCCATGTACAAAGTAGGTTTCACAGTTATGTATGTTTAGCAGTATGTTAGTGTGTGTATATAGTATGGTAGACAAACATGTTGATATACCTGTCTATCATATGGATACATATGTATGTCAACATATGAATGTGTATATATATATATATATATATATATATATATATATATATATATATATATATATATGCTATGCATATATGTATATATACATAGAGAGAGAGATGTAGGAATACATAGACAGATGTAGATAGAATATTGTACAAACATATATATGTAATGCACACATACAGATATAGATATATGTAGATACATATACATAGACAGACTGATCTGACTATCTACAGGTATGACTGTATATAACGACCTTCAACACACCCTGTCCCACCCCGTCTGTCACTCTCACCCCCTCTGTGTCCCCCCCTCTCCATATCTATAGCAATATATGTACATCAATATATATATGTGTATATGTATACAGACATATATATATATATATATATATATATATATATATATATATATATATATATATATATATATATAGATATATCTATATACATATATATATATATATATATATATATATATATATATAGAGAGAGAGAGAGAGAGATGTATATAAATTCTGAGTGAGGCACATGTGTACAGATGTATTGCAACAGGTGCCTGGTGACAAAGGCATGGTGTGAACGTCACTGTCAAAACCGGAGTACCATACCACATTTCAAATCACCTACACCAGTAACCACCAGATATGTGATTGGCTGCCCACCACTGCATGTGTCAGGGGTGAACAGGGTCATAAATGTGTACAATAGTGGCCCCAATGATAGTCACAGTGGCACACTATCCCTGGAATACCTGCACATGGTATGTGTCAGCGAACATGGTGTGTCAGCTATGGACATGTAGGTCGGTGTACCCCTCCACACCACATAATGGATGCCATGGTATGGACCTCACATGACAGCTACTGATATGGAGAAGGACACAGTGACATGTACAACACTGTGACAATGCACTCAAACACATTACCAATGCACAGTGACTGACAACACCACAGAGTACACATATACTACCCACATAGAGGTTACCATTCCCGGATTTACATATGTAAGTCACACCCATGACAGATGTCCAACAACCATAGTAACACCTCACACCATCCACAACCTAAATGACTGCTGTATGTCATCCGTGCCACTGCAATAGAGTGCACATGTGGAGGTAAAAGTTCCTACCCACAGATAAGACATACCCTGCAATAAACCACACAGTGTTAAGAAGCAAGACTCCCCATGAGTACATGTCACACATACCACTGCTGAATGTTAGTCAGATAGGTAATATGCCATATGAGTCACCCTGTGTAACTGTGTGACAGCAGCAGGTACCATCACACCACATGTGTCACAATGGTCAGGGTAGCAGAACAGTACACTGCTGTAGTCCCAGGGGCAATAGCATATTGTATAGTATTGTATTGTAATGTAATGTATTGTGTTGTATTGTATTGGTATGTTGAGGTGCCTCCTTTGTGGAGTGGAACCACTGCTGCTGTGTGCCAGTGTACAGGTACATATCCTGTAGTCAGGCTAGTGTTACATAGCACTTCTATATGTGTGTTTAGCTCCTGTCAGAGTTTATGTAGCATGCAACTGGGGATACCATCAGGTCCCATTCATGTTGTGTATTCTGCTGTCCTGAGGGTGGCTCTCACCTGGACATCTGTGATGACAGGGAGGTTACAGTCAGCTGGGATAACTATGTCTTATTTTGGGGGAGAGGGTGGGGTGACACCTGCACTGAACCTGTCTGCCACAATGTTGTCAATATCTGTGGTGTCAGTGAAATATTTGTTGTTGTGTACTAACTACGGGCATAGAGGATGGATTCTGACCAGGTTGCTAACATAACTGAAGAAGGCCTTCTGGTTATCTGTAGTGTCCCTCTTGATTTCCCTCTCAAAGTTGCCCATGGATGTTTGTATGATGGAAAATAGATCCTTACTAGTGCTGCTCAGACATGCCCTCCCTTTATGGAATTATGCTCTGTCTTGCAGTAGCTTCCATCTTCTGTAATACAATCTGTCTATGGCTGGGGTCCACCAGGCAGGATGCTGTCCCTTTGTGGAGAGTGTCTTGGTCATATATGGGATTGCATGATCCATGCATTCTCAGAGATGTCTGTAGAAAGCAATTGTGTAGGGTCAGCATTGTGGGTTGTATCTGCCACTGGCCCAGTGGGCTGAAAGGATACCATGTCACTGTTACAAAGTGTAAAGTTTGCATCTGTAATGTTATTCACTATAGTCATTTGTGCTGGTGGTGGAGGTGGGATATGTATATCCAGGGCAATCAGTGTGTGGTCAGCTCACAGTAGTTGATGATGTAGGCCATACAGTACCTAGATACAAACCCCCAGAGTGAAGAGGTGCTCTTGACCTGAATCAGTGTTCTGACTGCTGGGGTTTGGTAGTATGTCGTATGGAGTGTGCCAGGTACTGTTGCACAGTTGCTGGCTGAGCACTGATACCTGGTCATTTACATGTGTATCCACCAATAGACAGACAGATGCTATATATGTGAGATATGTTGTATCATAACAGTCGAGTAGCATGTGTAGTATGTGTGCCAAATTCTGCTGACATATATTGCTGATATCAGGTTATTTTCTTTCTCAGGTACATGGCCCACCCGCGGAATCCCACTTACTCCACAGCTGAGGATGAGGAGATACACCAGAGCCTGGTGCGGGATTATGCAATACTCTTTTCCCGCACCAGCCAGAATCAGCAGGAGAGGGCTGCACTGTGGCAAGACCTTGTCCATTGGGTAAATGACATAGGCATGCATAATAGGACATATGAGCAGGTACAACATCACTGCAGTGATTTAATCAGACATGTCCATCAGCGTCAAGTCGGATATCCACAGGCAACAGGTCGCCACAGGTGGTGGGTGGCTACACATCCCCACTCACCAGACTGGAGGGACTACTCATGAGTGTAGTGGCTCCAGTCCGCCAGCAACAACAACAGCAGCAGACATGCATTATGATGGAGGCTGGAGCCACACAGCAGCAAGACAGTGAACGTGCAGGTAATATGCCATATGTATAGTTGACTGTTGTGTACACTGGTAGTTAATGCATGTGTGAGGTGTGTCCTTGGTTTGTAGCTGTCACCATAGTATTTAATGTTCAAGTGTGACATCCTCAATATTAGCAGCTGACCTGTGAAAGGCAACTGTTGTACTACTGACCTGTATCATACTCAGTAACAATGGCACAGTTGTGCCCACTGACATTAGTTTCTTCACGTCTGCAGGTCCCTCTGGTATAACAGCAATGCAGCCTATCCATGCTGGTGAGTGTGTATTAACAATTCCTGTAATAGTCTTGATAGTAATAGTACTATTTGGCTCACTTAGTAGTGCTCTTTGTATGCATGTAGGTGTGTCTGTGTCTGTGTGTTGATATCACACATACTGAGTACTGTACAATTGTGTGAAACTGTGTGCATGTGTGCATGTGTGCATGTGTGCATGTGCACCTGTGCATGTGTGCATGTGTGCATGTGTGCATGTGTGCATGTGTGCATGTGTGCACCTGTGCATGTGTGCATGTGTGCACCTGTGCATGTGTATGTGTGCACTGTGCATGTGTGCATGTGCACCTGTGCATGTGCATGTGTGCATGTGTGCACCTGTGCATGTGTGCATGTGTACATGTGTGCACCTGTGCATGTGCATGTGCATGTGTGCACCTGTGCACCTGTGTGCATGTGCATGTGTGCATCACTGGTAATGTGTAGACATTGTAAACTGTGTTTCCTGTTTCCCTCCCACAGGTTCTGGGCTGCTCTTGTGTCATGTAGCAGGGAATCTGAATCAGGTGCTGTGGGTACTGATAATGATGACATCTGTGTAATGGCACAGGAAGGTATGACAGGGTCCGCCATTGGTCAGCCGATTGACAGTACACAGCTGTTGACCCCATCAATGTGCACAGTTATCCTGCCAATACACCCTTTGTCACCAATGTCCCTAGGTGATGGACAGCATAAAGTGGGCATTAACCAGGGTAATGTGGTATCTGTGGCACATGCCTCCCCACACAGCAGCCATGGGCATGGCCCAGAGATGGTACCACACAGACAGATGTCCAGGGGTTCTCGTGGGAGCATCCGTGGGCGTACTGCCCCTGTCAGACGTGCCCACAGAGGTCTTACAACCTCAGCTATGTTTCGGGCTGTCATGCAGGCACAGTCACGTATGGAACGGTACACCAGACAGGGTCTGAGGGAGCTGACAGTATGTCGCACAGCCATGACTGGCAGTATGCGTGACATTGCGGCTGCCATCCGTGATTTCACTGATGTCATAGACAGACATTGTGGGGACATATTAGACCGGTTCCACAAATACATGTCCACGAGCCAGGGCGATGGTGGGCAGTTGAGGCGTCGACGTGGCCGTATGCCAGCAACAGCAGCAGCTGGCAGTAGTCGCGGATGACAACAGGGCCGCGGCCGCCCCCGTAGTGCCAGCAGCAGCCCCAGCAATGCTGGGTCTGTGCTGTCATCACACCGCTCCAGGAGACCACGTGCACGTGGCTCTGGCCAGGCCCGACAGGGATCTGTGTCCAGTCAATGAACACCTGCTTCTGATGACAGTACCCAGTCTGGGTTGGTACCGGATGTGGTCCATAGCACCCCTGCAAGGCACAGGTACCGTGTCCATGGCCAGAGACACTGATCTGTATGACCTGGCAGGTACAGTCTGTGGCTGTCCACAAACACCAGTATATGGCAGCCATGAGGTGGAACTGTGTGCATCCATACACACATGCAAATTGACAACACCTAGGGCTACCGCATACATGCACACACTGCATCAACATTGCCCCACCTTCTACTGCTGTCCCTCACCAACACACATACACATATATGTCAATCGGTGATATCGGTGGCTGACTCAGGCATACCAAGTTCACACCCTGTGCATATGATGAAACTGTGCCACCTCCTGCAATCTGTAACAACTGTGCAGGTACAGGTTAACATGTTGCTGATGCACAGGATGACCACATAAATGTGTAGTAATAGTATCATGTTGTTAACAGTACTGTGTGCTGAATTAATTGTGGGTATATCACAGCATGCCTGATGCAGTAAGTGTGTGATTGTCATGTACTGTTGTCTACACCCATGATAAGTACCATAGTGTATCATCTGCACATGTTGGCATACTGGTAGTAATGATGTCAACAGAAGGCTACATACATAGGTAGCACAGGGGATAAGGTAATGAATGTAGTAATACGCAATGATGGACATGTAAACTGCAAGTGGCATGTTGCCCACACTGGACTCTGCAATGCAGATGTTTGAGGATGTTGATATGTGTGCAGTACTACACGACTGGTACAGGACACACAGGAGCACCCTAGCACTGCAAGCTCACATCTCATACCATGCTAGACAGCCCCAACGCACAAAACTAACTGTCACAGGAGGGAGAGTCCCCATATATGTCAGGGATACTGTGGTGGCAGGCCAGGTAGCATACATCCTACTAAGTATGGAACCACTGAGTGAAGGCTCAGTGTCTGTTATTTGACATGTGTATTACTGCAGGTATGAGCACATGGGTTTCCATCCAGTTATTGTACATCCTGACAGTACATGGTCTGTGCACTTGTGTGTGCTGAGACTGGACCCTTAGCCATCTGACCCGTGTATTTCCATGTACATGTGCATAGTGCCTGCATATTTGCAGTGTTATCTACTGGAAGTGGTACAGCTTGTTTGTTGTACAATGGACTACATGCAGCCCTGTTTACTGTAGCTTTGTTTGCATGCATGTTTGCTTGCAATTACCCTGGAATACTGATCACACCTGCAATGCATAGTTATAGAGCTTCTGTGGACTCCTAGTGCCATCTGCATAGCTTACTATATGTATGTCCATGTCCCACTTGACAGGATGTCACTGTTTGTCCTGTTCACATGTACATTGCCTGTGACACAGTGCATATGACTTACCTGGCATGTGTCCACGTGAGCAGTCATATATGCTACTGCTAACTAATCACAGGCACTACACTTTCACATATTCATCTTCTGTTGAACTACCTGCTTCGCTAGGGACGGCCTGCACCTGTCACCCCTGGGCTTTCAGATATTGGCAAAGGCTCTTGCTAGCCCATAGTGCCTATGTTAGGCAAGGCTCAAATGACAAACCCATCTTCATAGGTATCACAAGGGATAAGAAACTAAGAGTAATGCTACCCAACGCCAGAAGTCTAAACCTCCAGATGCATGCACCAAACTCTCCTTGGCATGGAGAACATCGATATCTGTGCAGTAACAGATGCCTGGTTCAGGGCTACTGAGAGCACACCAGCACTACCAGGTTTAACCTGGTTGATTTCTTTGAAACAGTCACCAAGGCCATTGATGAGGGAAGGTGGTTCACACAGCCTACCTGGACCTGCAAAAGCCTTCACAACAATACCCCACTTGGGCATTCTAGAGAAGCTCACCAGCTTAAATATAAGCCCCTATGTCACTAGATGGATTGCACACTGGCTCAAGGACAGAACCCACATGGTTAGAATTGCTGGAGCCATGCCAGACTCCAAACCAGTTACGAGTTGTGTCCCACAAGGCTCAGTCCTGGGACCTCTCTTGTTTGGTATATATTTATTGGAGGTACAGGCCAACACGGACGGACTGTGGCTGACCAGATATGCAGATGACTGCGAACTGTCCACCATAATCGACTCTCCAGCTGACACAAGCATCTTCCAAAGGGGCATCATAGAAACAGACAACTTGTGCCAGAGCCATGGCCTTCAGCTGAACAGTGTTTAGAAAGGGAAATGTGCATCCTGTAGTCTGTTCACCTAGTTGCCAAAAGGGACATTTCCCTCACACACACTAACCCCCCTCAGCCAAACACACACACTTGCCATGTGCAGGATTCAAACCCCTACCTAACTATGTTATGACTCTTGAGATGGACACATTAGCAGAGCACACTATTCGCATTACTGGGAGGTTTTCTTCTCCTGCTATACTTATAGAGTGCTGACATCATTGGTGTTTAGAAAGGGGAATGTGCATCCTGTAGTCTGTTCACCTAGTTGCTAAAGGGACATTTTCCTCACACACACTAACCCCCCTCAGCCAAAAACACACACTTGCCATTTGCAGGATTCAAACCCCTATCTGACTATGTTATGACACTTGAGACGGATGCATTAGCAGAGTGTGCTATTCGCATTACTAGAAGGTTTCTCTTCTCTTGCTGTACTTATAGGGTGCTGACATCATCAGTGTTTAGAAAGGGAAATGTGCATCCTGTAGTCTGTTCTCCTAGTTGCCAAAAGGGACATTTCACACACACACTAACCCCCCCTCAGCCAAACACACACACTTGCAGGATTCAAACCCCTACCT
Source organism: Protopterus annectens (assembly GCF_019279795.1). Lineage (NCBI taxonomy): Eukaryota > Metazoa > Chordata > Ceratodontiformes > Protopteridae > Protopterus > Protopterus annectens. Next base: position 537,819,825 of record NC_056739.1, read on the forward strand.
AACCATATTATGGCACTCGAGACAGACGCATTAGCAGAGCGCGCTATGCGCATTACTAGGAGGTTTCCCTTCTCCTGCTATACTTATAGAGTGCTGACATCATCAGTGTTTAGAAAGGGGAATGTGAATCCTGTAGTCTGTTCACCTAGTTGCCAAGAGGGGCATTTTTCTCACACACACTAACCCCCCTTCAGCCAAAAATGCACACTTCCCTTTTGCAGGATTGAAACCCCTATCGGACTATGTTATGACATTTGAGACAGACGCATTAGCAGAGTGTGTTATTTAGATTACTGAGAGATTCCTCTTCTCTTGCTGTACTTATAGGGTGCTGACATCATCAGTGTTTAGAAAGGGAAATGTGCATCCTGTAGTCTGTTCTCCTAGTTGCCAAAAGGGACATTTTTCTCACACACAAGAATCCCCCTCAGATAAACACACACTTGCAAGATTCAAACCCCTATCGAACTATGTTATGACACTTGAAATGGACACATTAGCAGAGTGCGCTATTCACATTACGGGGAGGTTTCTCTTCTCCTGCTATACTTATAGAGTGCTGACATCATCGGTGTTTAGAAAGGGGAATGTGCATCCTGTAGTGTGTTTTCCCAGTTGCCAAAAGGGACATTTCTCTTCCACACACACCAACCCTCCTCACTGAGCATTTGCAGGATTCAAACTCCTACTTAACTATGTTATAACACTTGTGACAGACGCATTAGCGGAGCGTGCTATTCGCATTACTAGGATGTTTCTTTTCTCCTGCTATACTTATAGGGTGGTGTCATCATCGGTGTTTAGAAAGGGGAATGTGCATCCTATGGGGAGGCAGACGCCAAGCACACTCTGGCTAAGCTGTCATTCCCTAGGGCAAACAGCCTAGTGTTGACCTCTACACCCATATGTTTAATTGTCAAATGCACATTATTTGTTGCTGATAGACTGTTTGCACATCTTTATTGCCATAGCATTCCCTGTTTGTATGAACAACTTGTGCATCTGTGGAAGATGTTTGCATATGGGAGCGATCCACTATATCACATATGTCTCTGTAGTCATTTAACTGTGTGCACTGGGCAGACTGCTGTAATGTGCTTGGTTCCTGGAATAACACGTAAAAATACCAGATATGTGTGGCCAACTGCTAAACTGAGATTTAGCCTAAGTGTGTGAGCATGCCCAGTTCAGCCTTCCCATGGCATGTTGTCTGACATATGTCTCATTTATCAAAGTGTGTGAGCATGCCCAGTGTGAGCATTCCTTATGTTGAACTCTGCAGCCCACCACATTTGTGGATGAGTGTGAACTTCAACAAATATCACCCATTTATGGTTGTGTGTTGTGTGTCATGTTGTGTAGTTACTGTACAACTGCTTTGTGTGTGAACACAACAGGATTATACTGTGCCTGCAGTGTTTGCATGGGATACTTTGCATACAGTTGTCAACATCCTTTCACACTGACCTAACACTGTAGTACTGTATAGTGTACTGGTAGTACTTTGACTGTGGTGGACAGTATCCTGGGCTTTAGTGCTATCACTGCTTTACATTTTGATAGTGAGCACAACAGCCTGGTTAGGGGCCAGTTGTGTACATCTGACCATGTTGCATTCTGTTCAGATATGAACTACTTAAACCAGGCTTGTCCAACATTGGTAGTGTATTCCACAACATAGGTGTACATTTGCAAACACTAGCGATGTGCCCTAGTCCATGTCTAATGCTAGTTGGAGTGTGTTTGTCCTTCAACACACATTGTAAGTGGAGTTTGCCATGACATATGTCATGGTTAGTATACTGTGCCTCTGTCTACCTGTGACATGACAGTGATACCCAGGATAAAGCTACCATCTCCCATCCACTCATCAAGATTCCTATTGAGGAAGATTGATAAGTGACTCTATGGGTAGCCTGTACTGGGAGTTCACTCATGGGTGGGGTGGCTTCTGTGTTATGGATCATGCAGTACAACTTGTCCTATGTAAGTCAGTGCTGGGGTTCAGGTCTCTCATGTGCATAGCTCACTGCCATTCAGATTGTACAAGGTGCAGCATGTTTATTGATACCAGCAACACAGGCAACACATGGCATCTGTGCAAGCTCTTTGATACTCCTGGTGAGGTACTGTTGGAGACTTTATGGTTGATGGAGGTGTCTGCTGAGGTACATCCCACAGGGGCTATTGTAGTCATTTGTACCGCTGATGAAGGATGACTGCAGAGCCACAATGACCTCCCCTTATCTAGATCTGACAACCTTCATGATTAGGTGGGTATATGGTATGTTTCTGTAAACACTACAGCACATGTTTGTCCAATGCAGGATATCTATCACCTTGTGTCCCCAGGTCTCTCATTACATGTTAACTATGTAATGGGTTAACACCTATGTGGTAATTGGTGGGCACTTACTGTATATCCATGGGGGTTGACTATACACTTTTCTGAAATTAGCTTGCTGACATGGCTATGGCACCAGTTGTCTGTTTCTATGTGGCCCTTTTGTGGGATGCTTGTGTCAGCTGGTGGATCATATATGGTGAGCAGTTTGTAGTCCTCTGAAAACATGTTCAGACACAGTCCTTCCATGTTTGCCTGTACCTATGGGACATATATACCAGACAAGGGAGATCCCAGGACCAAGCCTTGTGGGATGCCAGTTATATCTGGTTTGTAGTCTGACATGGCTGCAGCATGTCTGACCATGTCTGTTCTGTCCTTGGTCTGGTTTGCAACCCCTCTACTGACATAGGGGTTTATATTTAAGCTGGTGAGCTTATCTATAATGAACACGTAGGGTATTGTATAGAAGCCTTTGCAAGGTCCAGCTACGCTGTGTGGACCACATTGCCCTCATCAATGACCTTAATGACTGTTTCAATTGAGTCAAACATGTTTAGGGGCAGGATCTGCACTTAAGAAAGCCACACTGGGTAGGGTCTGGTGTCAGTAGGTCCCCAATATCTTTATGTCTGTGGTACATGCTGATCCTTTCCATAGCTGTGCAGACCGAGCTTCTCAGGATTCTGGGGTAGTAGTTTTCAGTATCCATTCAGGCAACACCTTTGTTGAGAAGGACCACTGTTGTTGCACACTGCTCTTTGGGTACATATTCTGTGGTAAGGCTGACATTGAGCAGTAGTGTGATTTGGCATTCCATTCATCTTTGAGTCCATGTTGGACTCAGCCCAGGACACCATCTCATACCATTGGTGCTGTGTGTTTTGCTTTGTAGATGCTGGCTGTTACCTCAGCATCTGCAATGTCAGGGGGCCAGCAGTCTGCTGGGATAGATATTCTGCATTCTGGGGGGGGGTTGCACTGCATCTGTCAGGATGTATGTTGGCAATATGTGTGTGTGTGTGTGATATTTGTGTGATTCAGAGCATATCTGTGAATTCCCAACACGGTTCCTACCATCAGTTGTGAAAGCCTTGGGATTATCCTTAGTGTCCTGTACAATTTGTATCTTCATAGGTTCATAGGTTCATACTAGGCTATCCACCCTAGGGCATTTGTTAGCCTAGCCAGAGTGTGTGTGGCTTTGCCACCCTTGCTATGTGAATATTATGGCCATTTATGATTTGCTTTGCTGTGCCTCTGTCTGGACATGACACAGTGAAGACCCCCAGTGTAACTCTACAATCATCCATCCACTTGGCAAGATTCCTGTTGAAGAGTGTCAGTGAGGAGCTCTGCCTAACATGGAGTGGGATTCTGGTCCAGGGTGTGGGGAGCCTCTGGATTATGTATCTGTCCCACCAGCACATCCTATTTCATTATTTGTTGAGGTTGACATCTCTCACTCTCACAGCTCCGATGGCTTTGAGTTTTCTGGGGTGGAGCATGTCCATTACTCCTGTGTTGGGGCATGGCCTTCTACAACAGACATGCAATGCCTCTGTGCAGGCAGTATGTGACTGCATTCAGCTGGGGTGTCTACAGCCAGGCAGCATATGACATATATTTGAGACCCTTTATCCTCTTGGTGAGGTACCTTTGAGGTCTTTCTAACTGCTGCAGGTGTCAGGTAAGGTACATCCCATATGAGGCATTGTACTAGATTTTGGGTGTGATAAGAGAACAGTATAGAGGCACAATGACCTCTGTTGACGTAGATGTAAATCCTTTCCTGATACGGTGTCAAATGTAGACAGTCTTCCTAGCCACATTGGCAATGTGAGTGTCACATAACAGGTTACTGTCCACTTGTGTCCCTAGGTCCCTGATTACTCCTTCCATACATAATGGTTTACCACCTATGTGGTAATTTGTGGTACCTTGTTTGGTATTTGGTGGGACATTCATACTGTCCAGTGTCTTCAGGATGGCTGGGTGGGGTTCCTGTGTGTGAGAGTGTGGTCTGTAGCATGCTACAGACTGTACAGCAGTCTTGCCTACAGTTAGTTGCACATGGGTGGACTCCACTGCCTTGTGCATTGTCAGTTACCTGGACGTATGGGTGTCTGTGCTGAATATGGATACTCACCCTCCTTTTATGTTTTGTTCCAGGTTTTGGGGCCATGACACATGATATGTGGTATAACCTGGTAGTGCTGGTGTGCTGTCAGGAGGCTTGCAGCAGGTTTCTGTCACTGCACAAACATCAATGTTCTCCATACTGGGGATGGCCTTGGGAGCATGCATATTGGGGTTTACACATCTGGCATTGGTCAGCATTACCCTTATGTTTCTTTCCACTTATGTTTTCTAGGGTGGTGGGTTAGTCTTTTCAGCCTTGCCTACAAAAGGCTCTATGGAGGTGGCAAAGGCCTTATCCAATATCCAGACTCCCAGGGGTAACAGGTGCAAGCCATCCCAAGAACAGCTGCGTGGCTTGTCAAGCATGACATCCCAAGCAGACAGACATTGGATCCCCTTGGAATGACACCAGTAAGTGTGCCACTTGCTATGACTGATCATTCCGTGTTTGTACTGTGGCATTATTCTTGGTAAGGGTAGGATGCTGCAAATGGTGAGTGTCATACCGGCCTGGACTACATAATCAGAGAGCTCATCTATGTCTCTTTTCATGTAGTCTAGGGAGGTACATCTCAGGTCATTCACACCAGCATGGACTATGACTGCATCATATTTCTACTTGCTTTGGAATGACCTGCATACTTCTGTTATGTGGCGTATTGTGGCAGCCTACAGGCAGCTTACTGTACCCTTTCCCTTGTTCAGTCTGGTGTGCGGGACAGCAGTGTGTCTGACTATGGAGTCACCTATTACAACTGTATCAGGCATGTTGTTTCTCCTTCTGGCCTGTGACTGTTTGGCACACCAGCTTTGTGTACTATGTGTTGCATGTGCTATGTTTGGAGGTTGTTTGATTAGGTGTCTGCTTTAGAGGCCTCTGTTGGTGTGCTGTGTTTGTAATTTGTGCCTCCGGGAATGTTTTTCTGTGGTTATGTCTTTGGTTTGCAGTTGTGATAGGTCTATGTGGGACTGTGTTTGTGGTGTGTGTGGTTACCTTCTCCTCCTGACTAGTTTTGGGAGTACTGAGTTGAGGGAGCTCAGCCTCCAGTTTGGATAGATGGTTGCATCTCTCACATATATTTGTATTTCTTAGGTGGAGTTGGGGGTTGTCTGTGTACTTGGGGCAGGTGTAACATTGCCTCAGGATTCACAGATTCAACTTGTTGTGGCTGGCCTTAGTGGATTGTATGTGTGGACATATTTTATTGCCATACTACTGATCAGTGATTACTTCATTGTTTATGTTTGCTCTATCATGTAGTAGCTTCCTCATTCTCTTGCATGGTTTGGTTATGGCTGGTGTCCACCATGCCAGATGCCTGCGTGTATGGCATTGTGTCTTGTTTTAATTTAGGATTGCATAATCCAAGCATTCCTGGCAGTGTTCATGGAATGGCTGTATTACAGGTTCTGAAGTGTGGCCCATATTTTGCACCTGCACAGGACCTTTAATGGATTCCACATCAGTTTGGAGGAGTGCAAATATTGCTTTACACATGATTTCCACTGTGGTTTTCTGGCCAGGGACTGTGGTCAGGATTTGTATATCCAGTGTGATTACTCTATGGTCTGGTTTTACCAGTGAGCAATACACTTCTCGTCTTGCCATCCAGTACCCATGTTGCTGATTATCACATCCAGTATACTTACCCCTCTTGTGGGAGTGGTACGTTGTTCCTGGGCCTTTTGGTTTATGGATTCTATGAACTTTTGTCCTACACTGTTGTAACTAGTATAATGCTCCCAGTCTATGTCTGGGTATTTTCAGTCACCCAATATAATGTGGTTTGGAGGACTTGATATATTCATGTATTCCAGCATAGGCCAGGTGCAGTTCCTGGTGTTGGGACAGTAGTCTGTAGCAGGCTATAAACTGGGGGGGCAGTTTTAGCCACTGTTACTTGACCATGGCTAGTCCATGCTGCTTCTTGTTGTGGTACCAACATGGGGGTGTGGTTATCCTTGACAATTCTTGCTAGTCACCCTCCTTTTGTAGCTTGTTCCATGTTTTGATGCTGTACAGCACAGTATGAGGTGTAACCTGGTAGTGTTAGGGTGCTGTTGTGAGCCTTGACTCAGTTTTCTGTTACAGCACAGATATCAACATTCTCCATACTGGGTGAGTTTAGACTGCATGCATCTTGCTGTTTCGACTTATCCCTTATCTTATTCTTATCCCTTCTGATACCTATGGAGATAGGTTTGTGTTTTGAGTCTTACCTATTCAGGGCACACTGTGGGTAACAACAGCCTTTGCCAGTATCCATACAGCCTGCACTGATAGGTGCACGCCAGTCCTAGCAGGTGGAGCATCATGTCATGCTCAGCATGTCATCCCAGACTGGCACACATTGGATCCCCTTTGACTAACTGCGATACTTCAGTCAATTATTGCACTTGATCATCTCATTGTCATATTGTGGCATGATGCTTGGTGAGGGTAGGATGTTAGTCATGGTTCTCAGGTGTGCATATAGTACATGGTGTTACATTACTTAACACATGGCATTCATGCCTCAGGTGGTGCTGCAGGGCTGCCTCTGTCAGATGCATGTATTACACTTCCCTGTACATGTTTGTGAGCAGGTCATGTCATTGTAGGCATCCATGTTATTATTTGAGTGAGTCAGAGGGGGTATCATTCCCAGGGTTCCTACTGAGCCAGTGTATGTGCTATGAGTTGCCTCTTTGCCAAGGCCAGGGCATACTGGGCACACCTCCTTCTGCCTACTGGGGCAGGCTCAGGTTGTTCCTCCTCCGAGTCACGCTCTGCCTGTGATGGCCTTGGCAATGGTGGGGGGCTGTTTGGCCCGGCCCTATGCTGGTCTTGCTGCAGCTGTTTTCACAAGATCATATTATGTAGCATAGCACATACCATGACAATTTGGGTACATGTAGTTGGTGTGTACTGCAAGGCTCCACCAGATGTGTCCAGACACCGGAACTGTGACTTGAGCAGCCCAAACACACGCTCTATTACATTACGTGTTTGTGCGTGTGCCTCATTATGGCGTTCCTGTTCAGGTGTGTGTGCTTTCTGATGGGTGTCATCAGCCACAGCTCCAGTGCATAATCTGCATCCCCCACTAGGTGTCCGTGCGGGATGTCCCCATTGGCAAATGTCTGGTACAGCTCGTCAAATGCCAGATGTGGGAATCATGGTAGCTCCCAGGACAGCCAGCACACACATTCATTATTATGCCCTGGGCATCACACACGACCTGGCAGTTGATGGAGGGAAGCCCTTGTGGTTGATGTATGCCCTACCCGCTCACCGGCTGGTGCTTTGATGCTATGTGCGTGCAGTCTGTTGCACCCACTACCTCAGGGTATTCCGCTATTTGCTGGAAGAGACGCATATTGCTGGCCAATACCTCACGGGCATTGGGGAAATATACATGATCACTGACATGTGCTGACATGGCATCCAGGAACTGGTGCAGTACCCTGGAGGCTGATGCCTGTGATATCCCCATCATATCACCAGTTGGTCTCTGGAAGGTACCTGTTGCTAGTATTCTTAGGCCAACACATACCTTGGTTTCCACTGGGATGGGTTCCCCTCTGTTGGTTCTGTGTGTGAGGCGTGGTCTGCACAGCTCCACTATTTGCTGCAGGAGGTCTCTGTCCACTCTATAGTGCTCTACTATCTCCAGCTCATGTAACCCGTGGTAGGTGACCCTGGGCCTGTACACTCTTCTCCGTCTCCTCACTGTGGGTTGTCTGGCACCATCTGCATTGTCACCACCCTCAGCAAGTCACCTATGTCTCATTATGACAGCTATGGCAGCCCCTAACATTTCTGCTCTGAGTTCAGCTTTTTCAGTTTTCACTTCTAATAACTTACTCCTGTCTTGCAGTGTCTCTTGAGAGAAACATCCTGCACTGCTGTTTGCAGAGTTTTAAGTGCTGGGCTGGGCTACTATTCTGCCTGTGTAATTGCCTGCTTCTAATTGTTTTCACCTGCTAGCTCCAGCAGTATTCCCTGCTAGCTTCCTACTAAATCTGTTGCTTCCTTTTTCCTCTCTGTTTCCTCAGGGAGGAGCCATGTACAAACCAGCAGAAACACGCTCACAGTGGCTTACACGCACACATGCTTACACGGTTCAGAATCTGCTTATTCGATTAAAACGCGTGCACACCCATGCAAACAGTGTTAAACATCTCCCAACACGCACCCACATGCTCAGTCTGCCTTACACGTGCGCACACTGTCTTACTCGTGCTTCATGGTGCACACACGTGCGCATGCACGTCCAGCAAGAAACTTTGGTGTAGGCAACAGTGTACACCTTCCATTTCTTGACTTTCTCATGCTTATCTAGTGGCACACCTCTTTCCATGATATCTGTCTGACATCTGTCATGTAACTCTGACCTCCAATGAACTGCATTTCTTTCTACCATTCCCCCCTGTCATGTCACCTATCTCCTACTCTGTTCCTCCCCTTCTGTAACTCTTACACTACTCAGACTGTGCTCATTTGCTATGTGACAGTGGAATTCAGTATCCTAACACTCATTTGCATCAGATTGCCTACTAATGCTTAGTTACATGTCGTAGACGCAACCCTTAGCAACCACTACACGGTGGCCATGTTGGTTTTGGTCTGCTGGTCCCTGCATTGACATTCCATGTATTGCATAAAACCCACATTTGTGGGTTTATAACCTTCGTTTTTATGTTTTATACAGTGCAGCCCATTTGCACGGGGCTGCGCTGGGTTTAAACATCAGCGATCGCCGAAAAAAATATATATATTTTTATTACTTTTGCATCAGGTTACCTTGCCAATGGCCACATATTTGGCCATTGGCATGCTGCCTGACACATATGCACCCTTCATTTGGAGCTGACATGGCTCCATTGCGGTTTTTGCAGAAACGTACTCAGTTGTCAACTGAGTACATTTCTGTAGCTAAAACGGCTCTTACACGGGCTGTTCTGGGCTTCTTGGATCACTAATCATCCTCATTTGCATGCTATTCGGCTGCAAGTGAGGTGATTAGCTTATCCACGCCCACTCCATGTAAGAGACATTTTAGCTTGTCTCTTACATGGACTTTGGGCTGTTCCTGGATCGCGAAGGCTACATGGAGTCTTACACTACTCTTAGACTCCGTGCAAGCCTTTGTGAATCCTGCCCATTATTTAAGAAAAGTAAGTATTTTTTCTTAAATAATGTCATTGTATAATAGCAATAACCAACTCTGTGGTGTGGTATATTAAGATTTACCCATGGTTGGCTTTATTTAATCACTCGGGCTTCACCCTCATTATTAAACCACACCAACCATGGGTAAATCTTAATATACCACACCGGCATTATCGGCTATTGCTTAAATGTCTGCTACCCAATTTTATACTATTGCCATTACATATAGCATTTGCTTTTCTCTTTTTAGACACATCCCTGGATTCACAAAGCTCCATGCAAGAATAAGGCTATTCTTGCATGTAGTGGTTCATGTCTGTTTAGGATAGCAGCGCACCTTGCATATGCATGAAGGCACGCTGCTATCTAAACTAAATGGACACGAAGCAGGAACAAGCACATGGGGCATGTGTTAGCAGTGCCTGCACCTGAAACACACCCCCTTCACTCTGAAAGTGCCATATGGCACTTTCTGATACAGATGAGTGTCAAATTATATAATATTAGAGCCTGGCTCTAATATTATGCAGTAAATGAGCATCCACAGACACTGAAATGTAAATAGCTAACATTTCAGTGTTTGCTGACACTGAAAAAAAAAAAATAAAAACCACAAACACCTAGAAGGCAGCAGCCTTCAAGTGTACACTCCCAAATGTATGCACTCTTGCCCTACATGCATGGAAGCAGTAGGTCAAGAGAAAAGGAATAAAAAATAAAAAAAGTAATATTTTGTTCATGAAATAAATCCAAAGTTTAAGCACCACGTAGCTTGTTTGTGCAGCGTGCTGCTATGCTTAGCCTGGCTGAAATCCTGAAAATGATAGACAAGTGCTTTTGTGATAGAAAATGTCATCAAACTACTGTAGCATAGTGGTACTGTCATGGTATAATATGTAGAACAAGCTTGGTTCAAATGTTCTTTCTGGCAAATTATTTAATAAACTTTTAAGGAATGTGAATGATAGATGTCAATCATATGGCTCACGTATAGCACAGTAGGGGTGGGAATATGTAACATATAAATGTAAAAAAAATATTTATAAATTTAATGAAAAATAAAATAGATTTAAGCAATGCTTTGCTAGTGTAAGCATTGCTTACCTGGTTTCAGCTCTGCTTAGCTGGTAAGCATTGCTATGTGGATTTGCATGGAGCTAAGCATAGTGCAGCATATTAAAACAGGCCAATCAAGAAAAAGTGCAGGAAAACTGCCCTATTTAAACCACATAGGTGGGAATACAGCCATGACCATTTGGGATTGCATACAGCAGGACCAAAATGGCTGGTGTTGGAGAAGGTATGCACTGCTCAGTGCAACATTGGGGAATCCTGGAGTCCAGGGTCATGGTTGGGCTCCTAGTTAAAAACCATGATGGCAGGCTGCTGCAGGGCCAGTACCAGGGCTTGCAGTACAAAGCGGAGGCCTGGCACCAGCTTGCCTGTGATCTCACCAGTGCCACTGGCATACCCCGGACTGATGAGCAAGTACGTCATCCCCATAATGACCTGAAGCAGAGGAGGGATGCACTCTTGGACCACTGGATCCAAGAAGCCCGAGTGCAGGATGCCCCAACTGTCTGTAAGTATGCAGTCTTATGTATCTCTAACTAATTATGGAAAAAGTTCAACTTGTGACTGTGCAGGTGTGATTAATGTGTGATGTCTCCCCATACAGCTGCTGCGGAGAGGCCCCAGAATGTGCAGGCTCATGCCCAGTGACAGACCCGGCTGTATTGGCAGTATGGTGAGTACAGAACACCTCCTACTATTAGCAGTAAGAAATCAAAATTATAGTAATGGTAGTACTGCCTGTATATATAATTGTATTGTAAAAGTTAGGAATAAATGCCTGTGTCAGGCTTCCAGTGTTACAATTGAGTATTCCCAGCTGTTGTGCAATACAGATATCAGTAACAAACAAAGTGCAATATGCAGGAGAGGAATATTAGAATATGTATGAGTGTGTCTGAGTGAACTTGCCAAGAAAGTGCCATGTCAGGGCTACTGTAACAGTTAGAAATGAAAAACATTCCCCTGTGCAGATCATGTAGGAATAGTAATTGTAGAGTTCTGAGTTGTACACAGATATGTATGTCAAAACTAATAAAGGTGATCCCAAACATGGGTGTGTGTCATCTCACTTGTACCTGATCAATAGAAATGTGTATGTCCTGCAGAATGCATTAACTGAGGCAAACTGATTTAGCACTGCTTGTCTGCATACTTTAGAATGGGCATGTCAAATAAATGTAAATGAAAAAAAAGCAACAGTACATATTCCCATCAGAATGTGTTTTACTTGTTTGTCTGCCAGAATTGTCCTATGTTAACCTTTCAATTTCAGCCATATGTAGCTGTGAATGTACTGATAAATTTATAAGGCTAACAGGTGCAGACCTAAAACCTAAACTGTGTACTCAGGAATCTAAATTGCAGTATGTAGTTGCAAAACAGTCAAATGTGCAATCCAGCTAATGTGCACATGTTTCACAAACAGTGACACCAATGTCTGTTGCGTATGCATAATTTGTACTGAAAATTGGAAACAAATAATGCAACATGTCATAAAAGTACTGTGCACAAAAATATGTACTAGATAGAAATGACACAAGGAACACACAACACCTCCCCAGCAGCTCGGCCTGATAAGGACTAGATCTGTAGTTCATTTTGCACACACAGCATGGTTCAAATCCAGGGACCACCACTAACATCTCAGTCTGGTTCTACAGTTTTAAACTGCAATCTGAATAGAAAAAATAATGTACTGCAACACATATATTTTTCCATACAGGGCACACAGGTAAAGAAATCTGAATAGTAATACAAGAATGATGTGTATAACTATGAAAGGTGTACAATTGCTGTGTTGATCAGCCCCAGTTCTACAAATAGATGCAAGCTAGACATTCACACTCTGCAGTCTGGCCCAGACAAGCCTCTCAAGTGTCACGTTGTCATTTATAGTTTCCCCAGTTGCCAATAAACCTGCACACAGAGAATGTCACAGTAGATATATGTGAAAGACACAACACACACTCCAGGGCCTGCAACTAATATGTGAATCTGAAATATGTGTAGAAACAGCAATGTAATGTGCACACAGTTCATCTGCACAGGCCCACAGGTAAATAAATTGGAATAGAAACAGATGTGATGTGTATAACTAAAATAAGAGTACAATTGCTCTGTTGATATAGACAGCTGTTGGTGTGCTGTAGCAGTCCTATGGCCCAGGTAGAGTGTAAGTATGGTCAGAATGTAGAGTAGTGAATAGTAGTGTACTGACAAATATACTTGATAGCAGTTGTCAATTGAATCTGTTCCATTTCCCAACCACTGAACTGATCCAACCATCACAATGAAAACAACATGGGTATGTTCCTAAACAAGCCTCTACTGTTGGGATCATTGCTCCATTTGGTTTATCATTGTTTAAACTGTGTGCATACTAATATTCCCTGTTGAATAATCATCTTATTGCCTGCGTGACATACCACTAACTGGCATGCTTTTGCAACCTTGAATGCCATTCCATATATGCATGAGTTCTGTTTGCTATGGCACTGTTATAATTGCACAGTTTTGGGTAAATGGGAATATCCATGCTTGCTATTTTGACTAATGCTGTAATGTGTTGTGCATGACTAACCAATATTCATTGTTAATTTCCACACCATAGCACATATGGGAAGGCAGATCCCAGCAGATCTGCTTCTCCCACCACACCTGGCCGAGGCACCGGGTCCCAGCACATCTGGGACCCAACCCAGACCTCTCACATCTGTTGGACCTGCACCACCCTCGGGGGGAACCACTGCAGGGGATTGGGCTCTGCAAGTGGGCGCAGTGAGGATGTTGTCACCTGGGATGAGGTCTGTGGCATGGTGCACAGAGTCCTCCAGACAGAGCTGGATGACCACCTGCATCATGTGGAGGGCAGGCTGTCACAGCTAGAGGGGCAGGTGGCCCCTTCAGCCCAGTCCCCAGCAGAGCCACCTTTGGGGCTGTGAAGCAGTAGTGGTGACTGCCATCACGTGGGGACATCAGTGCCCACTACTACCATCTGGGGGGCTCTTGAGCCTCAGATTCCCAACCACCCTCCCTGTCAAGGTGTTTACCCCCATGTGTCATACACCGCCCCTGTCTGCTGTCTTGTCTTTCTGCAAATGCAAGCTCTCCAACCAAATCTCCCTCACCACACCTACCAATAATCTTTCCTTAACAACCCACTCTCACCTTAAAAAAAGGCCATCTGTCCCACAAAAAAAGCACGTCCCATACATAGCTCTGCATTTTGCCCAGAGACATGAACCAAGCGCACAATCAACCCTACCAATCATCCATATTGTATGATTCCCACACAAATCTCTGTAGGGTGTGAGGCTCCAAATTTTAAATTGCCGACATTGAAAGCAGCTGTTGCTGCCAAAGAAATGCAGAGCTATGGTTGTTTCCTACACCTGTACTGCATATCCCTACTTGTTTACCCTCTTGTTTGTTCCCCAGCTTGCCCCAATTTCACCACTTTCCTATCTTCTATTTTTCTTTTCTTTATTTGAAATTAGCACGTGATTAAATGGCTGTAAGCGGAGTTAAGCTCACGAAAACATTGCTTAGCTCCGCGCAAATCTACACAAACCCACTTACAATAGCTTTAAAGTGCCTTAATCAGTCTATCTCCAACAGCCCCTGTTCTGCCCAGCAACAAAATAATCAGCCCCTGCAAGTCTCAAATTCAGGACCCTGCACACGATAGCAAAAGTGATTTACCACTAAGCCATTTCAGTTGGAAGTAAATATGATGTTTTCAAAAACATATCATCCACCTCAGTCATTCAACAGTAGGGGAAACGTATTTATATATGTAGATAGATGTGTGTATGTATATATCTATATCTATATTTATCTATACATCTATATCTATCTATAGCATAGATAACATATAACATAGCAGGCCACATGCACGTGGCCCTGGCCGCTTCCAAGAGCGACTAGTATCCAGCAGACATATTTCATCATCAGGGGAGTGTACCATATTGTCGCTTATACCTGGTGGTGCCCGTGGAACCCCTGGCAGGCACAGTCCCCATGTCCATGCCTGGAGAAGGTGAATTGCACACCCTGCCAGGTAAGGCCTGCAGCTGTCCAACAAACCTTTGTATAGGGCAGCCACATGGCAGAACTGTGTGCATGCATACACAAACACATCACCAACACAGCTAGGTCAACCCCATACCTACACATAACAGCCCAATTAATAATGAAACCCCATAACACACACACACATATGATGTCAAACGAATGCCTCAGCTTAGGTCTATGGGAAACCCACAACACACCCTGTACATCTGATGCTACCTTTGCCCTGTCATCCATAACATCAATGCAGGGACAGGCTAATATGGTTCTGATGCACAGGGTGACTGTACTATGGTGTACCAATGTAATGCTGTGTAACATGTTTTCAGCACTAAAGTGTAATCCTTACATGTCAGGATGTGTAGCTGTCCAGCCGTGATGCATTATAGCTGTTATTAAAACTGACTGATTCTGGTCTCCATAATGTATTCTGTTTGTGTTGTAGGTGTCTATGTGTCAGCAGGATGTTAGTCTGCTGTTGTTTCCTGCAAGGAGTATGGCACTGTGGTGACACCTTGACTGTGCCATATCCTGGGTACAGCTGAATAGAGGTCAGAGGTCTGTATAGCAGTTAATGCATGTGCCGCATGCCTGATAGGTCTGAGGGGTGTATACAGGTGAGTGCATGGTGGCTGATGACAGCAGCCCTTCTACAGTGGACAATGATAAGTGTACTTGGTGGTCTACACAGAATAGGCACAACATCACATTGGGAAATAATCAGTCAGCTAGTTTAACGTCATTGCAATCTGAAGTAAATTCCTTCACATACACACACGCACTCTTACTTGGCCACACTGTGACTAGAACCCCTACCTAAGTACGTAGTGCGACTTATGTGTGTGCCCATAATTGCACACAACACATAACTTTTAGGATGAGGTATGTTCCAGGTTACATGTTAAGTGAAGAAGATACCAGGCCTTGTACAGTATGGTAATGGGGGATGTACTGGTTGTTTATGAACAATACATTGTGTGACATACTGTCATATACACATAGACAAACCCATAATAGTCATACACATATCTGAGAGACATGGGTTTATCAGTGCTAACTACCTTGTATGTATGTCCATTCTGTTACAGATAAGTTGGACACAGCAGATGCATCACTGGGCTGGATAGTGTAATAAATTACCTGTATGGTTGATGGTGACAGTGGTCCCCATACAGTGGATCTTTGGGCATGTACTGGGAGCACCATGGTGTAAAGACAGTATACCCAGTACCCACACCTTACATTGGATATTGTACTCACTGAAACCCATGATAATACTCTGACATACCCACCATCACACATTGACCAGGACTGCAATACAACCCCTTGTCTATCTCAAGAGTGCTACTACAGGGATATGCATCTATTGCACATGCCACAGGGATAGTAGGGTGATGCTTTTTCATGGCTCTCCTACGGTCAGCAACATCACTATCCCTTATACTGTGTGGCAAGGTGTATTGTATTAGGAGAATGTGGGCTCAGCATGC
The DNA here is from genome assembly GCF_019279795.1 of Protopterus annectens. Lineage (NCBI taxonomy): Eukaryota > Metazoa > Chordata > Ceratodontiformes > Protopteridae > Protopterus > Protopterus annectens. The sequence continues at coordinate 537,836,101 of NC_056739.1, forward strand.
TGTATCCTACAAATATGCACACTTGCACACAAACACACACTTGCCAGAACTCAGAGATAACCCATGCCTATCTACCCATTTGTACAACAGTGTTGTGCTAGTACTACAAGCTCCAGGTAGCCCATAGGGTGAAGAGTGTAACAAGGTACATGTAATGTCCAATACAGCAGCAGCCGTATCTAACTATGGTAACGGGGGGTGCTGTGGGTGTGAAGTGCCTCAGGATATTCTCAACTACAGGTTTACAAATACACAGACACTGTTATACTCAGTAATTCACACTGATACATTTTCCAGTGCTGGGGTCCATAGGTGCAGGTATTCATAGGTGTGTACCCGATATTGTCCATGGAGAGATGAGAAGAGTAGAGGATGTGGGTACAGTGGTATCATGCCACCTGCCATTTGCCAGCAGGCTATCTATCAACTGATGCCATGGGAGTGATCCTCATGGTGAGAGTTAAATGCAACATCCAATCATCTGGTTGCCTCTTGCAGAGGGCTAGTGAGGTGCTCCAGTTGACATGTATGCAACATGTGTTATATAACATGGTCAGTGTCTGTTTTGGAGACCTGTACCCAACTATGTTCTGTTGACTGTGGTAGTGTAGTTGAGGTATCCATGGAATGTGGTGTGTACAGGGTGGGGATTCCTAGCTGTGGCATTCATAACACAGCTGGACAGAAATGTCAGTTTCACTCAAGCATAGATTGCCTATAAGCAGCCAAGATAGATACCTGACATCTGGATACCTGACATCTGCACATCTGTACAGAGGACAGACAGACATCAGCTAGCCAACCGGTTATGCATTAGGATGACTGTGTTGACAGGTAGATGTTTGACACTGATAGGTATGCCATTACTACATGACAGCAGCCCTCAATGACATGTCCTATACACACAGTAGTCTACAGTTAATATCCACATGTCAGATCAATAGCCAGTAGGAAATACTTAATATATATATATATATATATATATATATATATATATATATATATATATATATATATATATATATATATATATATATATATATATATATATATATATATATATATATATATATATATATATATATATATATATATATATATATATATATATATATGTGTGTGTATGTGTATATATATATATATATATATATATATATATATATATATATATATATATATATATATATATATAGATATATGCATATATATATATATATATATATATATATATATATATATATATATATATATATATATATATATTATTTTATTATTATTATTATTTTACATTTGTTTCGGGCTGTCAGTTGGATATAAGTCCATTTTCAGCAGAGGCCGGGAGAAAAAGCTCAAATACAGACATAAAAAACAGTCTTTACAAATTAGTAGTAGTTATGAGAAAAAAAAATAAAATAAATATTGTATTATCATTAGCATGTTCTTACTTACAGCAATTAGAAATTAAATACAGACTAGGGGAATACATATTATGCATGAGAATAGAAAAGATTTAGTGTAAGATTTGTTTGAAGGAGAACAGATAGTACTAGTGGGACACTGAAAACTAATCAGGGTTAGTAAATGGGCAGAGCCAGTGAGTTTTGAGGTGAGTTCTGAGTTGGGATTTGAAACAGGGAAAAGAAGAGCTGCAGTGAGGTTGTCAGGAAGAGAGTTCCAGGCTTTGCCTATTGTGTTTGAGAACAAGGATTTGCCTGCCAAATTGTTGGATTTGTAAGTAGATATAAGAAGTTTGTTAAAGAATGTAGGCTTTTAAGGTTGCAGTAAGGTGTGATAAGGGAGGTGAGTGTAGGGGTGTTGGTAGGTTTGTAGAGGATTTTATGGGCTAAGGAGAGCTGGTGATATAAGATCAGATTTTGCAGCTTAAGCCATCCTAATTGCTTTAAATTTATGCAGTGGTGGGTTCTAAAAGTAGAGCCAGAGGCAAATCTGGCAATATTGTTATAGACAACAGCCAGTTTGCAGAGGTTAGATTTGGACAGGTATGTGTAAATAGGGGAGGCATAAAGGAGGGAAGAAATCAGATGGGTATGGGCAATGGAAGTTCTGGTAAGTGGAGTGAGGAATGTTTTAATTCTATACAGGGAGCCTAGTTTTCTGTTAACTAATTTTATGGTGTTGTTGATGTGATAGTCAAAGCATAGGTTATTGTCTATCTCTACTCCTAGAAGCCTGGTAGTGGGGTCAGGTAATATGATAGTGCCATTACTAGACAAGACAGAGAAGTTGAGAGTGGAGGATTTATATGTACATATATATATATATATATATATATATATATATATATATATATATATATATATATATATATAAAACATATGTCCATAACATGTAGTGCAGTCATACCTCAACATCAATAGTCACAACCTCTCAGTCCAAGGGGATGTTATGTAAGTATTGCAGGTATAAATGTAGACTTTTGCTACTGTAACAGGGTTTGTCTTAACAGAAATGTTGTGTGGGAAGTCACATCTCATATTGTCATGTACATCAGTTACTGACAGACATCATAAGATCATCATAGTACAGTACCACAAAAATCACAGTAATGATCCCGTGGAATACAGCAAAGATATGACCAATAAATGTGACAGTCTGACACACTCTGGTCAGTCCAGAGGTATACACAGCACCCCTTAGTGCAAGACGTGTGGACCAAGCCTGACAAAGTGGATGTTTACAGTCACGTAAATGGGGATGTCAAGAAAATACTGGAATAGATAAGCTCACACAGTTTATGCATTCCTCACACAGTTTATGCATTCACACACTCCTGTATGTCCTGACACATAATAAACAAAGTAGCAGAGGTCACAAGCCCACGTACTTCTCGCTAGTTAGTGACATACATCTGTACAGCATCCCACTGCTTTCTCAGAAATACACAACAGTTACAGTGGCCCAGAAACAGTACATCTGACAAATATCTGGACATAACATCACACTGGGTAAATACACTGAACAGCTAGGAACAAGAAAAAGCACTGTGCAAACTACAGGCAGACTGCCACAACACTGGCCTACATTTTTTATGGGGGAGTACACATGTACCTGCAAATATAGCAGACACTACAGACATGTAACAGCATGGAGTAACAGACACCTGTATGAAAGTGCATACCCACAACCAATCTGAATACAGCCACAGTCACATACGGTAAGCATACTTAATATTTCAGTATATGGACTGTGTGAACAACACCATCCTCATATGTGCCACTCACACACTAACCCTACATATACTGGGCCAATACACAGTGTATTCCAATGCCTTACTGTAGTATGGGACATGCGTCAGTCTGCCCTACAAACATGTATGCCGATAAGGTACCATACACTGCAGCAGCATGCAACATCACATAGAACAGAACCAAGAACAATGATATCTACCATAGTCTGTACACAGGCCAAGGTACATATTCACAATACAAACTCTGTCGACAATCACCATAAGTACACAGACCTCACTACTGTACACACTACAACAGAATGTCCAGGTTTTGTCTTCAAATATAAGGTTACATAATATGTCTAGCAGTCTGATATTTCACTGGCTTGTTATCAGGTATGATGTCAGTAAATAATGATGTACTGAACATATACACCTCTTACTGCATGACATATGTACAAAGGTTAGTCAAAAAAGACAAACACCACTGCGATAAGTGAAGCTTGCAGAACAGCAAACATCCAAAGAGAAAAACAGCTTCATAGCACCGAGTCAAACAAAGTTTAATAACTGTCATATACCAATGCCAAAGCTTTGGGACAAAGTCCTTCATCAGTTTTACAAAGTTACTTCTACTTGTATACAACTTATATCATTCAAAAGACATCACATGACACAACACAACCTATCAAAACATAATTAATTAATTTTCATTAGATCCTAGTATGTTGTGTCTTTCGGCTTTTCCTGGTTAGGGGTCGCCACAGCGGAACTCCGGTCCGCTAATAATTGGTAGTTGATTTTTACATGCCGAGTTACCAGCCCTGATGCACAACCTTCAATGAAGGTATGCTCATTCACGCATGTCTCCATGCAGAAGATGCTCTAGCTGAGAATCAAACCGGATGTCTTACTGTGAAGCGACATAAAGCTCTAAAATCACATACATATATATTCATTTCCATAAAATATGTTTAAAATCTATACAAATGCATATATATTTCAAGATCTTATACATTGTTTTCTGTGTTTTAAAATTGGTTTAAGGGAAACTTGTTTATTTATTCCTGGTGTGGAATCTGCATGAAGACAGATAAGCCAGTCATATTCCCTAGTTTCAAGTTTAGTATTGATATCACCCATTCTCAACCTGGATTCTATGACATCTATAACCCTAAATAAAAAACTATGTGTAGGTCCATTATCATTTATATGCTTAGCCAGTGCATTTTTCAATACACCTCTCCTTTTCAGGAATTAAGCTGTGAAGCTGTTTTTCTCTTTGGATGATATGCACAAAGGTTGACAGAGTTGGAGCTGGAGGCACAAACACAGGGTCAATAATGACATGTTGCTGAGATAAACCCATACATTTACTGGTGTAACAGGGTTTGTTGTCTTCTGAGGGATATGAAGTCAGTAACTCACATGGCTTTCACCATGTACTGACTGCAATCCTCAGAGTATGCTACTGCATTTCTAAAGACAGGAAATGTGTGAGTAACACAACACATGTAAGACTCCAAACACTGGCCAGTCTGCAGATAGCCCTACAGGTGAGAGTTTCCCCAACCACATAACTCTGTCATGTCAGATATTAAATCATGTAGAACAGCCATATCCACACAAACCCTGTTAAACCAACATTACTTCAAATGTAGAAGAGCAATACTAACATTCTGAACTCATGTCTGGAACATCCCCCTCCTCTCTGTTTATTGGCCTGTCTCTACAGTGTATGTTGTAAGAGGTATATCCAACTACCCTCTGTGATGCTGTTTGTCAAACACCCACATTAAGTCCTGCTCACAGTGAAGGAAAAGGGCCAACACCCACATGAAGCGTTTAGTTATAGGAGTGTGTTTCCATGCAATTGCTATAGGAATGATATCACAGCTGTTCCACATGCAATCAGCTAGTGGAGGACTGCAATTCATGCACAGGCCATCAGCTGATCATGAGCATCACTTACAAAACACAAGTTGCTGCCTACGTAAAGCAGGTGTACTTTTTCACATCCACCAGAGAGGGTTTGAGAAAGACAGACAGAGACAAAGTAAGAAAGGAAAAGAGTAGGAGAGTAAGAGCTAAGCATGTTTGTGTATGATCCATGGGTGGAGAGTGGTAGCTGGGCATTATAACGGTTGCCTATATCGTGTACTAATTCATACTGTCACATGGTAATTGCACATGGCTGTACACATTTATGGCTGAGGATTGTCGACTAGAATCTCTACAATGTTTGGAAAATGTCAGCCTTTTAATGTTGACAATGGGACATGTAGCTCCTCAATATAATGATGTGGCAAAACCCACACTGCAATGGACCCTCTCATTACACAATCACCCACACAGGACATTGGTAATACACACAAACACACACTTACCAGTAATGGGTTTCAACCCCTATCTGGCTATGCATTGCTATTGCATTGCTATGCAGTTATTGCATACGCCACGGAGTTTACATGTTGAAGAGCTGTCCAAAGGTATCTCTGAAGGAGAGTGACATTAGCAAGAGTGATGAAGGAGGGATAAGGGATGTGTAGTACATGTGGCTGTCCACAAAAGCATGTGTCAAGGAAGATATAACCACACTCTCTCAGGGACTCACACACATTATCACAGTTAGCAGGGTCATGATTAGAACTTCTAACTAACTAGTTTGCTAAATTACAGTATTACACAGTTATCACATGCACCACAAAGCTTATCAGGCTGACATATGGCCAAAGGGTTATTTCAAGGTGACTGACATCAGAAGGCAGGCTACAGTAGGGCAATGGGAGGTGTAGTGAGTGTGAATGTCTTTAAAATCATTAATCTCCACAAACACACATACACGCACACACCCTTTCCAATGCTGACATGCATGGGTTCATTGCTTAACAGGTGTGTAGTAGTTGACTGTGCCAGAAGGCTGTACAACATTAGGCAAAGGGAATACCTTGGCATGAGGCCATATGACAATTGTCTCCAGTGTGGCTCAGTAGTAGTCCCTGGATTGGCCTACAAAGGTAGGTATTGTATTCCCCATCTACTCATCTGGGTTACTATTGTGGGTGGCCAGTGCTGTGCAATGCTTGCCATGTACGTGATCTATATTCCATAACATGGACAGTGTCTGGGTTGTGCACATGTCCCACATGCATGTTCTGTGATGCGTGGAAGTGTACCTGGGGTCTCTGGGGCATGTTGTGTGGACAGATTATTATAATCTGATGTGGCATTTCTGACCTCATGTGGTGAGACCTGGCTATGGAACTGAGGTTGTTCCTGGACCTACATTGACAGCATGATACAGGTATTAGGTTCATAGGTTCATAGGTTCATAGGTTCATACTAGGCTATCTGCCCTAGGGCATTTATAAGCCTAGCCAGAGTGTGTGTGGCTTTCACCACCCCTTAGGATGAGAATACTATACCCATTAGTTTGCTGTGCCTCTGTCCAGCAGTGATACAGAGATGATTCCCGGGGTAAACCTACGATCTCCCATCCACTCGTCAAGATTTCTCTTGAACAGAGTCAGTGAGGGGCTCTGCCTCACATGGACTGGGATTCTGTTCCATAGTGTAGGGAGTCTCTGGGTGATGAATCTGTCCCTCCAGCACGTCCTATTTATATCCGTGTTGAGGTTTAAGTCTCTTGCTCGTGGCTCTGGTGGATTTGGATTTTTGAGGTGGAGCATGTCCATTAATTCCGGTTGGACATGGCCTTGTATGTCAGGCACAGATCACCTCTGAGCAGACGGTATGCGACTGAATAGAGCTGGAGTTTCTTCAGTCGGGCATCATTATGACATATGTTTGAGCCCCTTTATCCTTTTGGTGAGGAACTTTTGGGGTCTTTCCAACTGCTGCAGGTGTCGGGTAAGGTACATTCCGAATGTGGCGTTGTACTCAATCATTGGTCTGATAAGTGAAGAGTACAGGGGTACAATGACCTCCTGATCTGGATGTGAATCCCTTCATGATCAGGTGGGCAATGTAGAAGGTCTTCTAACCACTTTGGCAATGTGAGTGTCAAAGAGGTTACTGTCAACTTGGGTCCCCAGGTCCTGATAACTTCTTCCGTGTTTAATGGACTACCACCTATGTGGTAATTAGGGGTTATCTTGTTTTTCCCAAAGGGTATGACTATACATTTTTTGGCATTTAGCTTAAGGCCGTGGCTCTGGCACCAGTTATCCATTTCTATGAGACCTTTCTGGAGGATGTCGGTGTCTGATGGAGTGTCAATTATGGTGCCCAGTTTGCAGTCATCTGCAATTTTGTCAGCCACAATCCCCTATGTTTGCCTGCACTTCAGAAAAATAAATGCCGAACAAGAGGGGCCCAGGACTGAGCCCTGTGGGACACTGCTCGTGACGGCTTAGAGTCTGACATGGCACCAGCAACTCTAACCCTGTGTGTTCTGTCCTTGAGCCAGTTTGCAACCCATCTTGTGACATATGGGTTTACATCTAAGCTGGTGAGCTTTTCTATGATGCCCGAGTGGGGTATTGTGTCAATGCTTTTGCTAGGTCAAGGTAGGCTGTGTGAACTGCCTTACCCTCATCAATGGCCTAAGTGACTGTTTCAAAAGTCGACCAAGTTCAAGAGGCAGGATCTGCCTTGACAAAGCCAAATTGGGTAGGATCCAGTGTCTGTAGGTCCCCAATGTCTTTATTTATGAGTTTCATTATGATCCTCTCCATAGCTTTGCAGACAAGGCTCGTCAAGCTTATGGGGTAATTTCAGGGTCCATAGAAGCACCGCTTTGTGGAGTGGGACCACAGTTGCCGTCACGCCATTCTTTGGCACGTATCCTGTAGTAAGGCTAAGATTAAACAGCAGCCTTATGTGGGTTTAGTTCCTCATTGAGTTTGTGTAGCACACAGCCGGGGACACCGTCCGGTCCCATTGATGCTGTGTTTTTGCTTTACAGAGACCAGCTCTCACCTGGGCATCTGAGATGTTTGGGAGGCTAGACTCTGGTGGGATAGATATTTCTCCTTTGGGGGAGGGGAGAATTTGCACTGAACCTGTCTGCCAGTATGTTGGCAATGTCTGTGGGTTCAGTGATTTTTTTATCATTTTGGACTAATTCTGAGCATATCTGGGAGTTTCCACCCAGGTTTCTAACATAGATAAAGATGGCTTTATGATTATCTTTTGTGTCATTAGCGATTTTTCTCTCAAAGTTGGCCTTGGATGATTTTATGAGTGATCGTAGTTTTTTGCTAGTATTGATCAGAGATGCCTTCCCATTTAGGGATTTTGCTCTGTCATGTAGTAGCTTTCTCCTCTTGTTGTAGAGTTTATTCAGTGGAGTTAGTGGCATATGTCCATATAGGGTATGTGTATAAGGCATGGTATTCCCTTTGTGGGTTACATTTGCAGACTCTACTGTTGTTGCATGTGTCCAGTGGGGAACATAGCAAATGACCATTGTAAGCAATTATTTATCTATTGGAGATGGAACAGGCTGCCATGTCCTTTTACTTGCTGGATAACACACACTCAGGCAGGAGATGCTACACATCACAGTACATTCTAATTCCAGTGGCAGTGTTGTGGTCAACAAGCATATAGTCCACTGCAATCACACTGTGGTTGCTATCTGTGGGCAAAATGCAGGGAACTACCAATATAGTGGTTGCTGCCTAGCCAAGTGTGTTTGTGTATGAGACATGAGTGGAAAGTGTTCTCTGGGTAATACAAGGGTTGCCTATATTGTTCACTGATCCAAAATGTCACATGTAGGGCTATGGATTGTCTACACCAGCCTCTCTGCTGTTTGACATCTGTTGTCCTTGTAAGGTGGACATTTTGACATATAGTAGGTCCTCAATATAAGAATTTAACAAAATCCACCCTATCATGAATCATATCATTACAAAATCACAACAACCACCCCACAGGATACAGATGACAAACATACACACTTGCCAGTACTGAGATTCAACCCCCTACCTAGCTATATGTTGCTACTACTGTGTATCGCATTTATCACATGTGCCACAGAGCTTATTGGATCAAGGTTGTCCCAACGTACTTCTAAGGTGAAGAACATCACCAGCCCTTGTAAATACTGCCAGTAGGTCATGTAGTGGGTGGGAGCTCCCCACAAAAATTTCCCCCAATCACACATTTACATTTGCCAGGGGGTGAGGTTTAAACCTCTACCTAGCAACCTTTATGGACCATTATGATTGCACATTTACCACATGCACCACTGAACTGACATGGTGTATGCTTTGAAACAGATACTTGTAAGGTGGATGATATCTACAGGACTGCTAAAGTCAGGCTCTGAGATGTGTACTGGCTGTAATAGGGACAAAAACTTTGAGGTACACACACAAACACTTGCCACAGGTGGGATTCAAACCCATAGTTGTGTAGTTACTTCTACTATATTGCTCCACATTTATGGCATGCACTACAGAGCTTATAGGGCTAGCGCTTCTTCAAAGGCATATTTCAAGGTAGATGACATCAGCAGCCTTGCTATAGTAGGGCAATGGAAAGTGTAGTGACTGAGAATGGCCTCAAAAGCATTACTCTCTACAAACAGAGTTCCACAGTTGCCATGTTTGGGATTAGAACTCTTACCTAACTAGTATATCACACTATAGCATTATGCAGTTATAGCATGCACCAGGGAGCTTACAGGGCTAGCTCTTCTATAAAGGTGTATTTCAATGTGGATGACATCAGTAGCCTTGCTAAAGTAGGGCAATGGATTGTGTAGTGACTGTGAATGGCCTCAAAAGCATTACTCTCTACACAAAAACACACATACACAGAGTTTCATAGTTGCCATGTTTGGGATTAGAACTCTTACCTAACTAGTATATCACACTTTAGCATTACGCAGTTATAGTATGCGCCACAGAGCTTATAGGGCTAGCCCTTCTCCAAAGGTGTATGTCAACGTGGATGACATCAGCAGCCTTGCTAAAGTAGGGCAATGGGAGGTATAGTGACTGTGAATGGCCTCAAAGGCATTGATCTCTACAAACACAAACACAGCTTCACAGTTGCCATGTCTGGGATTATAACGCCTACCTAACTAGTACATCACACTATAGCATTACACAGTTATATTACATGCCACAGAACTTATAGGGCTAGCCCTTTTCCAAATGTGTATTTCAAGGTAAATGACATCAGCAGCCTTGCTAAAGTAGGGCAATGGGAGGTATAGTGACTGTGCATGGCCTCAAAAGCATTGATCAATACACACACACATTTTCTGTCCTGGGATTATAATGCCTACCTAACTAGTACATCACACTATAACATTACATAGTTATTGCATGCGCCACAGAGCTTACAGGGCTTACGTTTATCCAAGGAGATATTTCAAGGAGACTGACATTAGCAGGCTTGCTAAAGTGGGGCAATGGAAGGTGCAGTGACTGTGAATGGCCTCAAAAGCATTGGTTCCTACACATGCAAACACTAACACACACATTTTCACAGTTGCCATGAAAAGGGGATTAGAACTACTACCTAATATATCACACTATAGCATTACATAGTTACTGCACACACCACAGAGCTTAAAGGAAAGTCCTTTCTCCAAAGAGGTATTTCAAGGTGACTGACATCAGCAAGCTAGCTAAACTAGGTCAATGGGGAGTGCAGTGTGTGTGAATGTGCCATAAACCATTCCTCTGGAAACACACACACAACACTCAGCCACACACAACTTTACATTTGACAGGACTTTGTATACAACTGCTAGATGAATGACTATTACTGTCATGTTACACAGTTATCACAAGCACCGCAGACATTATAGTGCTGAGGGCTGCCAGAAGCAAATATCTAAAGTGATAGACATTGGCACATCATGTGATATTGGCCAGTTGGATTTGTGTTGGGTGGGACAGGCCTCATGATGGGAAGATCTTTGTCACTGTCTGTCTCTCTCTTCCCCACATCTATGTTTGTGTATGTTTGACCTATTATAGTGTGTTGTCCTTGGATATATGTGTGTAAAGCATGACTGGTGTGCTATGTGGATTGTGTGCACAGACATCTGCGACTGACAGATATGTATAGTTCACTGTTGTTGCCAGACATGGGCTTTATTTCTGTAAGTGTGGGAACATGCCCACTATCATCCTTCTGTATTTTGTTGTCAGACATGGGCTTTGTTTCTCTAAGTGTGGGAGCATGCCCATTATGACCTTCTGTATTGAATGTGTGAATCCATTACAGGTAGGTTGCATTCCAGTGCAGGCATTTGTGTTCTACTCCTACAGCTAGCAACCTGTTTCTGCAGGATATCTTTAGATAGGTTGATAGTATGGGGTCACAATGGGCAAAGGATAGTGGGATACTGCAATTAATTGTGTCTGTGCTGCTTCTGCTGCATGCTTTTGGTGTTAGCAGAGATATTCAGACATATGGACTGTTTTACGCTGTGATGTATTATGTCATCAACTACTGACAGATATACTTATTTGCTCATGCTAATTTCATGGGGAATAGAAGATGAATAAAGCTGTGTCCAGTATTGTAGTCTGCAGCCTACATATTCTTGCACAATCATGCCATTCTGGAGGGGAAGCCACAGACACTTGCTGATGGGTCTGTGTAAATGGTCCAGCACCTTGGTACTGTGGTGGCTGAGGATCCCATGCTTGTACATCTATCAACGTGACAGAATGGCCATATCCTGCTGTGGCCATACCTCTCAGATGTACAGATTCACACAGGTTACCCATATGCAGGGCTCATATATCTGGTCATTACCCCTTCACATTGTGGTTTATGAGCAGGTTTGTAGCCACCCATTCCTGTGTTTGCAGGCAGGGGCACTATGGGCACACATCAGAGTTTCAGACTTCACACACTCCAGAGTGTCCATGCTTCTACTCCCCATTATTCTATCCTCTTCCTAACATTATGCAAGCGATATCTGAGAAGTATCCCTATAGTTATCATTTCATCCCAGCAGTATTTAGGGGTCGGTCCACAGTTCATGCAGTAGGACATGGTGGACATGCTGCTGGGATTTGTCAACGTGGCCTTGCATTTGTGTTCTGTGGACTGTGTTATGTCGTTATTTGGGACTCCATGAGATAACATACATTGATGGTACAGGTGGGACACAGGCCTTTGGCAGAGGACTGTAAGGCATTTGGTAGTGATGCAGGCAATCTGTAACAGTCCAGTGCATTCTGTCACTCCTACAGTCCCAGGCTGCAATCCACTGTATTCCCCTAGGGTGACAGGCTAGGTATGCAAGGTGTAAATGGCAATAGTTTCTGTCCATATTAATCCATTGGTGTGTATGCTGGCAGGGTGATGCTTACAGCTAGGAACACACCTGCATGAGACACCTCTTCAGCATGCTGCATTCTGTGGGTATTCCCATACAGAAGTGGGGATCATATTGTACTCATTCCCAACAGCAGGGATATGACCTGTGAGATACCTGTGGCTGATGGTGGGGTGAGCTGAGTGCATGTGTGCTATGGAAGCTACTTGCAGCTGACTCACCGATATACGTGGGGCATTCCTCTTATGCTGGCTTGTGTGGGGACATCAGTGGTTTCTCAGTACTTCATAAGTGTGCCTTTTGTGGTCTGCCAGTGTTTGGCCAGACTACATCAGTATTCCATACTACACAGACAACTAATGTGCTGCTAACCTGTATGTACAATTCAAAGGTGTGTCCATTTGACAAAAACATTTTATACACTCTCTGTCTAGGGTACTTCCACCTGTGCACTGTGTGTATGTCTGGGCCCACATTCATGCCATGTCCATCTTTCAGATGGTGACAGATATTACATCCGAACAATTAGTATGGATTACTGCTGGATTGGGGTCTTGCTGGGATGCATTGTGTTTGGCACTGCAGTTGTTAGAAATTGGCCCTGTCATCAACAGTACTGGCCATTGGCCACCAGGACACAACCCTCCATGCCTACATGCTGACCACTTTCACACAATATACAACAGACAACAATCTAACACACAGAGCCCTGCATATTGTACATGTGCAAAAATCTACCCTGCTAATTTGGTCAACTCAGGTAATCTGTGCTCCACTGTTATTATACCCACACGTACATGTTACTACATTTCTACATAGGATTGTGTTGAGGGGGACGCATCTGACAACTGTAAATATTTGCTACGACCATACTGGTATTTCAGGTACTCTGTTGACTTCCATTTCATTATGTATTCTGACCTATCATGCAGACTACAGGCATATCAGTGTAGTACAGATCTTAGTTTTTTTTCAGACTTTTTACCCTTCAGAACTAACATCCCACTGTGTGACCTGTTGTAGTCTGTCTGTGTAGGTCTGGAGGGGGACTGTTCTCCATTGCCATCAATCGGAGGCCTTAGCACAGCCTTTCTCTGTGGTCATCTACACCTGTCCTGCTGGCTGGGACTGTTGTTGGGAATATGAGCTTCACTGACATGCATGTGTGTGTCCTATGGACACACATTTGGCCCACCACATGTCCTGCAGTGGGATTTCTCACCTTGTCTATACTGCCTACTATGTTGACACCAGTATTTGTTATGGATGTCATGCTGCCCATATAGGTCTCTACTATCTGCTGCCATTCCATCCAGCCACCCAATTCCCTTGCATGCTCACATCCATACCATAGATACAAGTAGCAGAACATACTACTCCATTCAGCAATTGCTAGTGAGAATGACTTACCTTGTGGCTGTGTCAGTATTGAGGATGGTGCTGGAGGACTGACTATGTCGGATGCACATAGTACATTCCCTATACATGGTTAAGCACAGGTAATGCCATGCTTGGCATCCCTTTTACTCTAGGTATGAGTCAGATAGAGGTGTCATTCCCCCAGTGTATGTGCTATGCGTTGCCTCTTTGCCAAAGCCTGGGCATACTTGGCACACCTCCTTCTGCCTACAGGGTCAGGCACAGGTTGTTCCTCTTCCGAGTCACTCTGTCCCTGTGCTGCCCTTGGCAATGGTGGGGGGCTGTGTGGCCCTGCCCCATGCTGTTCCTGCTGCAGCTGTTTCTGCAGCACCATATTGTGTAGCATGGCACATACAATGACAATTTGAGTACATGAAGCTTGAGAGTAGTGCAAGGCTCCATCGGATATGTCCAGGCACTGGAACTGTGACTTGAGTATCCCAAACACATGCTTTATTATGATTCTGGTCAGTGCATGTGCCTCATTATGGAGATCTTGTTCAGGTGTGTGTGCATTTCTGAAGGGTATCATCAGCCACGGCTCCAGTACATAACCAGCATCCCCCACTAGGTGGCCATATGGGATGTCCCCACTGGCAAATCTCTGGTACAGCTATGTCATATGCCAGATGTGGGATTAGTGATAGCTTCCAGGGCTGCCAGCAAACACATTCATTATAATGCCCTGGGCATCGCATATGACCTCCCAGTTGATGGAGGGGAAGCCCTTGCAGTTTATGTAGACCATACCCCGCTCACCAGGTGGTGCTTTGATGTGTATGTGCATGCAGTCTATAGTACCCACTACTTCAGGGTATTCTGCTATTTGGTGTAAGAGATGCATATTGCTGGTAAACGCCTCACGGGTGTTGTGGAAATATATGTGCTCACCGACATGTGCTGACATGGCATCCAGGAACTGGTGGAGTACCCTGTATACTGATGCCTGTGAGATCCCCATGATATCCCTAGTTGGCCTTTGGAAGGTATCTGTGGCTATTATTCTTAAGCCTACACATACCTTGGTATCAACTGGGATGGGTTCCCCTCTGTTGGTTCTGTGCGTGAGGTGTGGCTGTCACAGCTCAACAATTTGCTGTAGGTGGTCCCTGTTCCCCCTATAGCAATCCACTATCTCCTGCTCATGTAGCCCCTGGTAGGTTACCCTGGGTCTGTACACTCTTCTCCTTCTCCTCACTGCGGGTGGGACATCAGCATTCTCATCCTCACCACCTTCAGCCTCTTCTACATATTGATTTATGAGAGCAAAAGCAGCCCCTATCATTCTGTTGGTTTTGTTAGGTAAAATTTCCCCATTTTTGTACACTGGTGGTGTAGAGTTTGTGGGAAAAAACAGAGGGAAAGGTGTTTGCATAGTTTATAGTAGTGTTCTGGGCTGGTCTGGTCTGCTGCCTGTGTAATTGGCTGGTTCTGATACATTTCACCTGCTGGCTATGCTAGTTCTCCTTAATTACCTACCTACTGCTGTTTTCCCTTCGCATTGCCTTCCTACTTAAGCCCTGAGGTGAGCTGCACAAACCCAGTGTTCAGATGTGAATGGAGCTGCTATTTCCTGTTTTTTTTTTTTTGTTTGTTTGTTTAAAACCTGGCGCGCAGCGTGCACACCCGTTTAGGCAATGTAAATACTGCTAGGCACCCTCAGACACACCCCCTTCCTTAGCTGTGCTTAGCTAAGGGCAAACACGGGACACAAAGCTCCAATAAGCTTTCAGCATGCATGACACACTCCCTTATGAAGCCATCTAGCTCTTAGGCTTACACCATGGTCTTACTACACCTACACAGTTGGGTGCAAGCAAGCACTGAGGGGAAATCTGTGATTCAGTATCATTGCCCTCATTTCCATAGGATTGACTGCTAATGCATGGTTACAAAATCGACACTCAGCCTTCCCCCTTAGAAACCACTATTCCATGGTCTTGTTGTGTTATGCATGCCATTGACTATTATGGCAAAATTATGATTTTGGTTTAAAAGCTTATTTCCACCTTTTTTTATTATTTTCGGGCCAATCCCTTTTGCACACCGCTGCCCTGCGCTTAAACAGTTGAAATCGGCCAACAAAAAAAAAGTTAATTTTTATAATTTTGAAATTAATTTTCATGCCTATGGCCATATATTTGGCCTCTGGCATGCCTAACCCTTCCAATACGTGTGTTTGTACAAGCTGTCATGCCTCCATTTTGTAGTTTGCAGAAATGTATTCAGCTACTGGCTGAATACATTTCTGCAGTTTACACTATTCCTGAACGGACGTCTGCCTGCTTCCTGGATCACTAATTCACCTCATTTGCATGGTTTTCACCAGCAAATGAGGTAGTTAGCATACAGGGGCTGTGTCCATGCAGGAATAGTGCAGGAGCGCTTGTGCAGGTCCCAGGAGCTTATTCCTCAATCACACGGCAACCATATTGCTTGCCGCAGCTCTTGCAGTATTCCTGCATGCCGTGCAGAGCTTTCTAAATCCTGGGGAAAATTTTGCAAAGAAAGCAAATCTTTTTGCTATTATCAAAAATTGTAAACCATATTAAAGTTTTTTTTCCCCATTTCCAGAAGTTACTATGTTTCCAACAGGATAGTCAAAGCAAACGTTTACTCTAAATGGCTGTAGAAATGGAAGAGTGGTAAAATATCCATTTAAGCATTAAGACACAAAGTCAGTATGTTGTCTTCCTTGCCTGTTTTTTTACACATTATAAATTATCATAGCAAGCCATTTTAATTTTAAATCAAAATTTTATGCGCAGCTATATAAAGAAACTAAAATCTCAAGAGTTGTTTTAATGTGTTATCATCGTCTTTGTTTTTTATTTTATTTAACATTTTCAAGAAGGTCATATTCTAAGGAAAATATTTCAACCACTATTATTTTATCTGCCTAAGTGTTGGAAAGGCTGCTATACCAGCATTTAAAATTGAAAAGGATAAGAGAACCAACTAAGTTTTGAGTTCATTTTGTATACATCCTGACAGACAAGTCACAAAGATGTATAACAGAATCACAAATGATGGAAAACAAAAATCACAAAATGGAAAAGCTTGAAACCAAAATGAATAAAATGCATCAGTAGAAAACACAACATTGACATGACAGAGTAATGATAAATACATTTCAGTATCAAAGAGAATAGTAAATGCAATCAAGGAAGCATAAAACCTTCCAAATTGTATATTTTATATACCCCAGCTGAAATGTCAATACTGGAATGGCTAAGCACAAAAAAAAAAAAAAAACAGACAAAACATAGGAGAAGAGCAAATCTTGAAAATCACTCTTCCCCTGCATATCCTGAACTTATACATACCAACTCCAAGATTGCCATACCTCAGAGAAAGAAAATATCCTGAGAAATGGCATCTTGGAAATAGTACATGCAAGTCCAATCTTTTGGCCATTCAGTCTCTGCATTTCAGGACTTGGTCTAGTGGCTTCCAACATTTCAAATGGTTACCAGACCAGCTACTGTCTTAACATCTGTCTCCCAATGAATTCCTGTCTGTTCTATCTGCTGAATATCTGTAGTACCTTTCTTTTGTCCTTTGTATCAGTGATTTCCTATATTATTTTAAACCCCAACAGATCTTCTGCAGCCTTCTTAGAGAATCACTGCTCCTTTAATAAAAACTGCAGTCAAGCATCATCAACTTCACTATTAGGGAGTACTATAATACCACTTTAGAGTGACATTAAACATATTTCTCTACTGCAAAACAGCATTAGACCATCTCGGACAAATACTAAGAATATTTTGCTATTTTAGAGTACCACATTTCTATGATGCAGAGAGGCAAAGCACTGAATGCAACACAGATAGTCCAAATTCAGTTAGCAGCTCAGATTCTGGAGGAGAGAAGTGGGTGTGTCAATATGCCCAGTCCAAGAAGAGACATATATATATAATAGGTTTTAGGAAACATTTACTTAATGTCAAAGTCTGGACTGAGAAATTAGTAAATACTGTAGTCTAACATGTATTATGTTACTGTACAAAATTTTTGATAAAAGGATATAAAATGCCTTTCTTAACTAGATTTTTGCAACAATTTATATGAAAGAAAACACTTTTTTTCCACGGCTGGTGTGTTGGACTCACAAGACAAAACTAATGTGCATTTGAAGTGAAAAATGTTAATTATTGAACAGGATGCAGCCTTTAATCTTTACAGCCAGCAATCTTAGCCTTATTCTTTAGAAGAGCAAAGAATTCAAAATGAGAGGTATTTACTCCTAATGCCCATAACAACTTTTCAGTTATTCTCAGATCAACTTGAATGAGAAAGCTAATGCTAGGTAGAAGTAAATGAGATTAAAATTTAATGCAATCCTCATGTGAAAACATCTTCACAAGTTAGTGGAAGAGCAGGAAATTTAAGGAGATAAGTGAATTTTTAACATCAAGTAGAACTAGAGCAAATGATAGAGGAAGTTAAGGATAGGAAGGACAAAAAAAGCATATCATCAAAAATGAGGTAGAAAATCAATCTGTAGCACAGAGTGTAGTATCAGAGTGATTTAAATGTAGCAATAGAGAATACAAAGTATGAAACATTATTTTCTATAAATGATTGACCACTTGAAGTAGCTGAAAATTATAAAACAAGAAACTGGAAAATTTGAAAAGAAAGTAATGAAGACCATACATGATTTAGAAGACCATCAGAAAAAAAATAAGTAAGGAAAAGGAAGAAATGAAAAAAATGAATCCACTGGAAGAACAGAGACAGGAAAGATAGACAATAAGGAGACAGAAAACCTGAATAAAAGGTATAACGAGGATGAAAAATAAAATCCAAAGTATACTGGGTGAAGTAGAGAGAGAAAAAAAGAAAAGCAGAAGAAAAAGGCAGAAAAGATAAGACAGGAAGAGTAAAATATACATTTTGGGTAACAGAGGAAAAAGTATCATCAAAAATCAATGAGTAAAAGAGAATAATCATGTAAAAACTGGAAAACAAAAATTAAAGAAGGGAAATAATGACAGGAAAAGCTGATATCATATCAGAAGGTATTGAAAATATGAATTACAGCTACAAAGATTACATTTAAAAAACTGGATTCATAAGTTTTATGCAACATAGGTCACAGAGAAATGTGTTCATTGAAAACTTAATAACTCTGGTATTCAGTGATGTGACAACAAAACAGATGCAGCAGATATTCAAGGAAGATGTCAGGGACCTCCACACTGCACAGCAAGTATATATTCAACAGAATTATCCAAAATTATCAACAGTAATGAACATGACATCATGGTCTATATGAAGGAGGTAGATTATGAAAACAGAAAAGTATTAGATAAGCTGTTGTTTAAGAGTAGATTAAAGTGAGAGCCTCAAAAAGGGTGATGAATGTTGATGCTAATTAAAAAGTGTCAAAAAGAAACCAGATGTCACACTGAAAAATGAGGAAAATGTAAATGAATCGAAGTATGAATAGAAGGTAGGAATACTGGAAAATGCCACTAACGTGTATTTGCAACATACGTAGAATATGGAGTGACACTATGAAAAGCAAACTGGATGAAATTGTGACTTATGGTATAAATTGGATGGAAGATAGAGGTTATCGTAAAAGAATGGTTAAAAACTAAATATGTGAGGTTCAGAGTGGTTCTCCCAGACTTCTCAAATGGAATAAAGCAGTATTGAATAATAATTAGGATGACAAATACTTTGCAAAGTTGAGTGTAAATTATAATATTTTAAATTTATGAGAAACATGGCTGGTGGATGAAAATTTTATTATGAAGGATTTCAAAATGTATGGAATGAATGCTAGGAAACAAAAGGAAAATAATGACCATGGGCAACAATAAATGATATAATAATAAACACATAAAAAGAATGTGTAAGTATGTTGTGCAGTGTAATGAATGCCATTACTTTGAATTGTGAATGTTTTGTTAAAATACATGTTTTCATGGTATTTAATCACATCTAAATGAAATGACATATAATTGACCATAGTGGACCTGTATAACATTACAAAAGTCCAACTGCCTTCCACTGACATAGCACTGTCCATCCATCTGAACTTCGTAACCCTCAAGCTATTATATTTGAGGCACTTCACTAGCTTCCAAGTTCCACTCCAAATCCATTTTATACTCTTTCTTTGTTAATCTCACCTATACAGTCTTAGTACAGAAATATTTTTACAAAATAGAACCATTAGCATAGAACTTTCACATCCAGGATATCAGGAAAAAAACAAGGATTACTACTTTGTCACTTCAGGGATGTGCAGGTTTCCTATCTGTTAACACCATGTAATCACCAGCTACAAATCTTACAAAGATACCCAGCTGTTATACTCACCTGAATCTTATTCACTGTAAAGTATGCATTAACAACATATGTAAGCAGCATGTGTTTGCCCTGTAAACTATGTAATTTGCAAATATGTCTCCAAACCATTTATTTTATCTGCTTTTTATTTGCATATAAAACAACAGCTTTTGAACACTGTATTTGTATCACATATCATGAAATCTCACTGATGCTGGCAACTTGGCTCAGGTCATGGTTGAAAAGAGCTTAGATTAGCCAACTTTTGCATTGCCAAATAAGAACTCAGGTCTCTTATAATGGAGAAATTTTTAAGAGGGTGAGCAAAAGGAGTAACATGGGCTTTACAGAGATAACTGTGCTGTACTCTAGGGATCTAGGCCAAGACCAAGGCTAATACACCAGGAATTTGTCTGATCCAGGCTCTGCTGGAGCTGTTGAGTGTGATGTAAGGAACTGACAATTGTATCAAGTTTGGAGTCATTTGCAAACTTGTTTCACTAGAGAATCTGCAGCTAGAAGAGATACCTACTAATTTATTATGGTGAATTCTGATAGTAAGCTAACTTGCTATCCAGTGGACAATATAAAGGTTTATGCTGAGAATGGATCTTTTTTGTTTGATACAGTAAAATCAGTGAGTGAAAATCCTTTACCTAGGTATAGAGATCGGATTTTGTGGCTGTGGCTTTGGCTCTGGTGTGTATGGTGTTCTAATCCAAAAGTGTGAACATTATTAAACCATTCTCCACGCCATACTCATGTCTGAAAATATTGAGATTTAACTCAGAGTTAGCATGCAACACTATCTAGCTGATTAAACTGAATACATGAAATTCCATTCAGTTCCCATATGCATACTGTGTCTTGTTTTTAACTGAAGTTTTGAAATGAGACAAACCTGTGGTGGATGTTCATATGTGGTGAACTTGGTGCAAAGTAACTTTGACTGTGATATTACTGTAGTGCATGGAGTGCCATGATTACGCTCCAATGTCAGAAAAAAAATAAACCTGTTATGCATTATTGTAGTGCAAAACCCAACCATAACATGGCTTTCAGAGGTGTCTAACAATTGTTACACAACCGCTAATCTCTGTGACAGTCAGGTATATGGGATGGGACATTTCTTCAGTCCCTGAATATCTTTCCCCTTATGTCTAGTGAGGTTTACAGATGTTAGTAAGTAACTTACCTTAATTAGGGCAGTATCCCTCACTTTTCTTGACTTGCTGTCTATGTGACAGCACTTCCTAAGTGCTTTACCCACTTTCAAAACCTCTAAAACAGATGCATGTTTTTAATGTTGCAGCTGATAGTACATAGAATAGGTAACACTCCATGTACTACAAAAAGTTATGATCAGGTCTCAACAATTATAACCCATTATTATCTGCTCTCAATATGGATGCCATGATTCACAACTCAAGCAAATTTCTTGGCATCCATGTCTCAAACACATATGGTTACATTTGTGGACCTGATAATAACCCTTTAGTTATTATCATTCTGGTAAAACCCTTCATGTTTTTGGCATGTCTGAGATAGTCAAACAACACTGAGCTGTAAGCATCCGAGCAGGATCTTTTCTATTCAAGTTCACAAGTAAAAAATCTACTCTACATTTGTTTTGTTTTTTTAGTAACAAGTAAAAGCACTAAGAAAAACAGAGAAAACATATTGTATTCTATGAATGGAAATGTACCAGTGCATATGTACCAGTCTATATGGTTCAAGCTACCAGATGTGTAGGTTAGAACTCAGAATGAATTTCATACAGCTCCACTATGGAGCTGGGAGTCTACTTTAATTAAATGAAAGTGGAATCCATCAAATACGAATCCGTCAACACATAAACAGTGAAACGCGATAATGAACATGCAAAACTGCAAAATTTAAACATCAAAACTGCAATAGTCGGCCAACCCCACCGCCCGTAACATACTATCTATGCCAACACAAGAACAAAAAACACATACATACACTATTAACCCTAAATTAAAGCACCAAAACCCTACTTGTAACCCTACACTAAACCCCACATACACAACTATCTATGCACTATCCCTAACCCCTCCCTAACCCTAAGGTTCGTAACTATCGCACACTTACCCTACAGAACTATACCCACACAAAGTAAATATTCCACGCACATACACTTAACAAAACCCTACACTAAACCTTACATACATTACCTATCTATGCACTTACCTTAACTCGCACCCTAACCCTAAGGTACATAACTATCACACACTTAACCTTACGGAGCTATACCGCAGACGGGCCAACTATGACAATTCGACATTTCCGATTTCGCTATTTAGTGCTTTTGACGTTTCCACGTTTTGCTGTTTACGTGTCAACGGATTTGTATTTGACGGATTCTGCTTTCATTTAATTAAAGTAGACCCGGAGCTGGAATGTCTGAAACAATGTGAGAAGGGGAGGCAAGTTCTTTATAGGTAAGAAAAAACAAGGAGACACAAGCTGATTGTCTTGTTACTGCTGCTGCTGCTGCTAATGTCATTTTTCTCTCAGATCAGTGATTCTTCCTAAAACATGTAAGGGAAAAAATGTCTGACTCACATGGAATGTGTATTGTGCATTCTCAGAGATATACTAATATTGTGATGTGGGAACTTGTGAACAAAAGATTAAAGTGCAACTGAAGGGGAAGTTTTGCACTTCTGTTTCTTTGTCTTTGAAGCAATTAAAATGTTTTCAGTTGTCATTTGCAAATTCTGGAGTCAGCTGACAGTACAGATTTACTGCATATATAGCTATAGATATATACAGAATAATACATATATAGCTATAGATACACACTTTGTGTGTGGGGGAGCTTGTAATTTTTTTGCAGGTACAGTGAGAAGACTCTTGCAAAAAATGTTTTTTTGTAGTTTAGAACTTTGGGAGTGTCAGAGGTATATTATAACAGTTGTAATTTAAATGATTGCTTGGGACCTACCAGCCAAGAAAAAAAAAAAAAAAAAAAAAAAATATATATATATATATATATATTTTTTTTTTTAACAATGTTATTCTGCTCACGATATAAGCTGTTATTTTAGTTAGCCTGCATGCTGAACATAACAAGTGACGTTATCAACCACTATCTAGTTAAAAAAAGAAAGAAAAAGAAAAAGAAAGAAAGAAAGAAAGAAAGAAAGAAAGAAAGAAAGAAAGAAAGAAAGAAAGAAAGAAAAAAACAAACAAGCAAAAAAGCTAAATGGCATTCACTGTGAGTATTTACCTTCAAATACTTGCAGTGTCTGTAATTTGTGTATTAACAGCACATGCTGGTTAAAATATTCAACTCGGGTGAAATAAATTGGAATAATTATTTTTTATGCTAGCAGGCAGTGTGCTGTTTATTAAAGCAACTTAGCCTTTTCATTTCCTCAGTTTAAAGTCTGGTATTAAGGACTAGTGTATATCTATTTGAAATAAACTGGAACATTTTCCCTCTGACTGACCTGTCTGTGAAAGAATTGATACAATTTTGAAACTGTCTCTAATTTCACAGAATGTCCATCTGCAGGATTCACGAAGCCTCCGTGTAAGAGTTAGCAAGTCTTACATGGAGACTGCAGTTAAACGGGGTGATGTCAGCATGCCATGCATATTCATGAGGGCATGCTGAATCACACCCTAGGCTAACACGGTCCGTGTAGCAATGTAGGGGGCGTCTCCACATGGCGAGTCCTGCAAAGGGACACGCCCCCAGAAGAATCACAGTCCCAAAAGGAAACTCCCACGAGCGAGTCCGCAGAAATGTCAAGAAACACAACAGCACACATGCCCACACAGACTATTAACCCAACTGAAATGTAAAACGTAAAAATGAACAGTTTAATTTTTTTTTTATTTCAAAAATGTTTGCCCGTAATTGCGCTCGTTTGCGCGGGTGTGCCCTTCGCTCAGCCACAGTTAGCAGTCATTGAAAAAGCATATAAGATCTAAATATGCAAAATAAGCCAAGTAGCAATAGCGTAGCAGTAGAGACGTCAGCCAAAGAGGAGGTAGTCACGGTTCGAGCCCCAACAACATCATTTTTTTATTTTTAGTGAAATAAGCACGAAACAATCCCCTGACATATATGTATATATATATATATATATATATATATATATATATATATATATATATATATATATATATATATATATATATATATATATATATATATATATATATATAAATATAGTTATAATTTAAGTAAAATGCAATGAAATGGGCCATGTTTTTATGAAGAAATCTGACACAATAAAAAAATAAATAAAATAAAAAACTGTTTTTTTGTTGTACTTTACCAGTTTTGTTTATTATCAGGCAAACAGAGTGTAGTGAGCACTATTCTTTGTTTTTAATCTACGTGACTTATTTTTGCTCACGCACTCATGGCTGAGGGAAGCAGTCAAAACTCGACAGTTGAACTACCTTACAATCCTGATATGCTTAGAAGTACCAAGTCAGGTACATCTAATATTAAGAGCAGATTTGAAGATGCTGTTACAAGTGACATTAATCCATTGTTATCTTTCAGTCCATTGGCTGAGAGATATGATGAACAGAGTTGCAAAGAAGATTATCGAGGGCTTGAAACTCTAGTACAAGAAATGGAAGGAGATTTTCTTAAACTGAAACGCCTCCAGTTGCAGAGGCAACACTTCGAAGCATGCATTACTCGTAAAATTGTTCCAAGGGGTTTAAGGATCCTGAAAATGCCAACCACAGGTACTGTGTATAAAGATTTGTTATATTCATGGCAACAATTAAACATAGATACTAGCCTGAAGTACATGGAGTTAATGAACAATTACTTACCTCATGAAACATCATTGAGGGAGAAACTACAGAAGCAACAGCAGAGCTTATTTACCATGTACCCTAGACCAGTGGTAGAAGCATCTACTGACAAAATGTTAGACAGCGTCTTCATTTATGAGAAAAACTGTTACAGCAAAACGTGATAAACTTAGAAGGACATAGACGATTTTAAAATGCCATGTCTTTACTTGGCCCAGAGTGGAGAATGGAGCCAAGGGATGGAAGAACTCACGCCTTCAAATGAAATGAAAGACAATACCAATATTGGTCTGGCCAGAGATGGGCCAGATAACAATGCTGATGGTTCTAATGTTATTCTCATAGATAAACAGACGGGGGTAAGAAAAATACCATTGTTACCACAGCAATAATACACCAGGATGGTACTAATGATACATGCTCTTCCCCCGCTGGTAATGTTCACAATATATCTGTATTTGAAGATGCTAATACAAGGATAGATATATGTGAGCACATAGAAAATGAGGACGATAATGTTAATAAGATTATGAATAAAAATCTGAAAACAGTAGATAAGATTAGCCTAGGCATGGATGCCAAGACTAGATTCAATAGTATGAGTACCGAATCAGTCCCTTTCCCCATCGCCAATCAATGGAGAGGGGGTGGGGGGGCAAGGGAACGGTCTATGAGCAGGGGAAGGCAGAGAAAGAGACCAGCAGGAGCAGTACAGGCTGGTCCTACACTAAAAAAGATTTGGCAAGGGACCAAGAATCAATAGTGTGGAACATATCAAGCAAGCTTTTAACGGAAGAAGAAAAGTTTGTCTTGGAGAAGGGTTTAACGTTTATTCCCTCTAGTAGAAGCGATATCACAAATAGCATTATTGATTTGAAAATGTTTATACGAAACCTCCAAGTGAAGGTTGATTTTCGCAATAGCACTAGTTTATCCCATCCGTTTAGAAAACCAAGCACTTACATTCCATGCAACCACCCACTCATCGAGGCTTATTCCAAACTGGTTGAGCAAGGATTATATGAAAATGATGCAAATAATAGAAAAAAGAGATGGTTTGGCAACCTGAAACCAGTACAAAGGAAAGCACTTAATGGCTTGAAATGTGATAGGACCATTATGATAAGACCAGCCGATAAAGGTGGTCCTGTAGTTATCATGGACATGCAGTTTTATATTGATAAAATGTGCAATATGCTGGATGATTCTGTTTTTATTTGAAGATCAATGATAGTAGAGTGAATAGGATCATATCAGATGTTTCTAGTAGATTAAATGTTATGTTGAATGAGGGTAAGATTAATCAAGAATTATTCACATACCTTGTAGTGGAACATCCAACGATACCCATCATACAGGGAATACCCAAGATTCACAAAAATGGTTTGGATCCACCTATGAGGCCAATTGTTGCAGGGAAGGGCTGGATCACCGAGCGATTTCCATCTATTTAGAGTCCTTATTAAGACCTATAGTGGACAAGTACACACACATACTGAAAGATACTAAACAATTCCTAATTAAACTATATGAGAACACCTCGGTGAGTGATGGTTTCCAACATAAATTGTTTGTGACACTTGATGTCAACTCTCTTTTACTGTTATTCCTAATCATGAGGGACTCAATAGCATAAGTAGGATTCTTACTAGAGATGGCACATTTTCGAAGGTAGAATAGAAGTCATCACGGAATTGATGGAAATTGTATTAACAAATAATATTTTCTTGTTTAATGGTCAAGTATATCTTCAGAGGGATGGCGTAGCTATGGGCACTTCTTGTGCCAATAGCTACGCCAACCTTGTTATGGCCTACTGGGAAATTTCTTCTCTATTTCAGATGGAGGAATTTAGTCAGAATGTTTCATTCTACACTATGTTTGTAGATGACCTCTTCCTTATTTGGAAAGGTGATGAAGAACAATTGAGGTCTTTCTATGATAAAATAAATCAAGACACCAGTTTTCTAAGATTTTCTATGGTTAATTCCAAAGATGTCATACCCTATTTGGACGTATATGTTGAACAACTACCAAATGGTATACTTAACACTGGAGTTTTTCGAAAGGATTGCTATAGAAATAACTTTCTCCATCGAAGTAGCATGCATCCTAAGCATGTCTTTGGTAACATCGTCAAAAGTCAAGCCATGAGGGTATCTAGGCTGTTTTCTGAAGACTCAAGCTTCAAAACAGGTATAGAAGACTTGAGGAATAAATTTATAGACAGGTCTTACACGGTAACAGAAGTTGATGCTACTTTAGGTACCATAGGTGAATTGAGAGAAGGTAGGGCTTTTCCCTACTTCTCTAGTAAACGAGATGACAGTAACATCATCAAAATTAGCAGTGGAGTTATCAGAATACCGATACATTTTACACAAGATGTAAACAGTATTGAAAGCATATATTGAAAACATTGGGACATCTTGTTAACAGATCCAGTTATTTCTGAGATATTGGGCGAAGAACCAAAATTTACATATAAAAATAAGTTGAATTTACACAGAATGTTATGTGGTCCGAATAGGTTTGACATAAATACAACTAGTAATCATAAAATGACTAGAAAATGTCAAAAATGCAATTATTGCAAATTCATTAAAGAAACTGATAAATTCAATCATCCTACTACAGGACAAGAATTTCGTTTCACAGTTTCTGCCACTTGTGAGACCTGCCATGTGGTGTACCTGGCAACCTGTGTACACTGCCCTGCGTTTTATGTAGGGAAGACGGACAGAAAGTTTAAAGACAGAATTAAGGAACACCTATATAAAATCAAAGTGACATGTTCTTCAAATGCTCTGTCTAGGCATGTACTTAATACATCCACCCAACATAGCTTTTTGTTTCAAGTAATTCAAAACAATGTTCCATCTCGTAGAAGAGGAGATATTTTTAACACCACGGAACAGATAGAGGCCAAATGGATCATCCGGCTTAGGGCTGATTTGCATCCAGGCCTCAATGACAGAGTCTCCATCAAACCTATACTCAAAGCTAGGAAATTTCATTGAAGCTTTTCACCCCTTTGCCACCCTGTATTAACTTCTGGCTGGTTTTACTTCCACTTTTATAACATTTTTATACATCACATTTTCCCTTTTTTTCTCTCCATCGTTGTCTCTGTTATTTTACTCTGCAGGCTTATTAGGGGCCAATTGTTGTGAAAGATGCTGATATACCATGTGTTCCTTTTTCATCCAGCACACACATTTCACCTGATTTTGCACATTCAGTCTCATATATATTTTTTATATTTTTATGTTTATAATACCAGCTGTATTAACATCTCTGCGTGTGCACATGTCTGATCTGAATTATTTATGCTGCTACAAATATTATGATATTTAGAAGCACACGTTGTACAAGTTTTAGATGTAGCTTTTTGAATGATTATTTTTGTGCATTTTTAATTATGCTAAATAGCTCATGTGTAGATATTAACATCTTTATTAATTTGATCCCTATTTTAAGCATGTATTTATACATACAAGTGTCTCAAATGGGATTGTATCGTTCATTAAATATGCGTGCCATTTTTGTTACTGGTATGCATATAAGTAGCAGTATTTATAGGAAAATAGTATGTAATTTTGAAACACTTTATTTGCTACAGATTGTCTATGAGATGGTTACATAGATATTCAAAATATTTTAAAACATTTTTGAATGTTAAATGCAGCAGCAGTTAAAGCAGGGTAAAATGTTATTTCAGAATATGTCTACAAATTGTCTGCATACATATTTTAAATATTTTAAATAATTTAAAACTTTTTTAAAATATTTTATAATATTTTATATGTAGTAGGATGTGGCATCAGAGTTGTTTGTAGCATTTTACTACAAAAGTTATGTCACTTTAAATATTTTACGTATAACAGGATGTGACATCAGAGTAGACTTCAGTATGTCCAAACAGGATGTGACATCAGTAGTTGACTTTAGCATTTTGCTATAAAAGGGATGCTAGTATGTTTGTTTGTTAGTGGCCTGATGAAGATTCGTTGAAAGCGCTAGCCCTGTGTTTTAATTATTCTAATAAACGTGGTTTTTACTGGACGCTTGGATTTATTTTTACATGCTGGCTGCGTGTTTTTTCTACAAGCTATTGCCCAGTGGATGAGTAGGTTCGAATGAACACTCTATGGTGATTTTGACTCTTGTTTATTGGATTAAGAGTTCACAAAGTAAAGCAGTTTATAGTTTACAGCTTCGTTTCTCTTTGTGGAACATTTGGTTACCTTCTGTGACTGACTTGAACTGAATACAGCAAGTATACTTCCCACTATTTATGCCTGTTTTTTTTGTTGTACTTTACCAGTTTTGTTTATTATCAGGCAAACAGAATGTAGTGAGCACTATTCTTTGTTTTTAAAAAAATAAAATAGTTTAAAAGTGCCCATAGCTGAGCAGTGCTCCAGCAAGCTGAATATGTTTGCCCGTAGGTGACCAGTGGTTTAACAGGTGTAATATGAGTGCCCGGAGATGAGCAGCACAATTAACACACTGAAACTGTGTGCCCATAGTTGCGCAACATTTCTCACAGCGTAATATGCTTGCTCATAGCCAAATAACGCGTTAACCAGCACAACCCATTTGCGCGGAGTTGCGCAGCACGCCAACCGGCTTAATGGCGGGCAACGTTGAGCAACCTGTATTAAAGCCGCCTTTAAACAGACACACCTCCTAGCAATGCCCAGGCTCAAACCCAGTATACTGTGCATCATAGTCAAAGTACTGAACCACTAAGCCATGACAGCTGTACTGAAAAAATGCGGTATTAGCATATATATATGAATGAATGGAAATAGAAGCATGGCAAAGCAGGTTTTGTGAAGCTGATACAATTCCAAAATGGCCAATCACAGATAAGTGCAGGAAAAATGGCATATATAAGCTCCATAAGCAGGAATACACAGCATAACTGATTGTGGAACCTATTTGCAGTCAGGATGGTAGGTGTAGAAGAGGGTAGTCACTTCCGAGCACAGAGGTGGGGTGTTGAGGAGTCCAAATACATGGTTTGGATCCTAGTCCACAATCATGAGGCTCAACTCATGTAGGGCCAGGTTCTGTGGGTGCGTATAAGGCAGAGGCGTGGAACCGGTTGGCACATGATCTCACCAGTGCCACAGGCATACAAAGGACTGGTGAACAGGTCCGTCACCACCATGCGGACCTGAAGAGACGGAAGCAAGACCAACTGAACCGTTGGATCCAGGAGGCCCGGCAAATGCCCAATGCCCCACTACTGAGTAAGTATCCATGTAATTATGTATGTAAGGAATTATCCTAGCTGATATTATGGAGATGTATGTTCCAATATTACTTCATTTATATTACAGCTGCAGGTGTGTGTTCCGTGAATCGGCGAGCCTATGGTGATAGGCTGGAGCGGTTGCACCACCAGGCAGGTTAGTAATTATATTACTGTAATTGTTATTCAATATAAGTGAGACAACTTGTAAATGAGTTCACTGTAGTTACATATTAATAAAGTTCAAATAACACTAGAAGAAAGATTCTGCTAGTACTGTATGATTAGATAAGTGATGCAGCCTGTAATCCAGAAATAAAAATGAAACAAGTCTGAAATAGTGATTACCCACCTGAAGTGTAATAACAGATAACCTGCTGCAGCCTGAAAATCAGTGGTAAACAAGATAAAGACAATAGACATGTGTCAAATACATCCCCTTAGAAAATCTGCCATATGAAACAAGTGAGTCTGTTGTAAAGGATTGTTGTAATCAAGTATGACATGTTAATAATGCCTAGAATAAAGTATCATCTTGAACTGTAAAAATAAAACAAGTGAGAGTGTGAGAAAGAGGTATGAATCGACCAAGAAAGCTGTTATAACTTCTGAATAAAGTATACTGCAGTCAGTACATAATGAAATGAATGAGACAGCCACAACCAAGAAGTGAAATGTTTGAAATAAAGTACTGAAGCTGGAATGTGTCTGTCCCACAATTTGGATATGTTGCTGTACCCTTGCAATATGGAGATAGTATGGTTGTATGAAATAATGAACATCCACAGTTGTCTAGAGCCATATAAATGAAATGTAGCAGGATGTTGTACCTGAACATAGCCAGATATGAAGGTGTATGAATAAAAATGCAATGTATATTAATGTAGCAGTAACAGTCCCATCACCAACATTCCTAAGGTTACATATAGGAAACTGTACTAAGACCGGTAGGGTATATATATCTGCAGCTACTAGAGATGTACAGCATATGTATAGGTAGTTGAAGTTGTTAATGAAATATTTCTTCATCCTACCCTATATTCACAAATAATGCCATTCCAAAACAAACTGGGTATGTGTATTCACAATTAATTCCTATGGACATTTGTCCTGTTGGTTCAAGCATATTTGCACGTACGTTGCTGCATGTGCCCTGTTCACATATCCAAATCTGATGGCCTGTTGCCATCAATCGACCCTGCATGCTGTTGGATTGTGTACTGTTGTTCAAAATATGCATGTGTTATGCTTGCTGTTCAATGTTTCGAATTCATGGGTGTTTGGTTAATGGGAATACTGATGCATGCTGTTACAACTAATTTTGAATGGTATTGTTTGTTACTAACCCAAAATGTCATAAAATATTTCTAAACATAGGACAACATGGAAGGCGGGTTCCAGCGAACCCACCTCTCCCACCTCAGCTGGCGAGTGCACCTGGCACTAGTGCCCAGTCCGGAACCTCCTCCGGTGGCGCTGTGCCACCTTCGGGTGGAAGCGCTGCAGGGAATGGGGCTCATCCCCCCTCTGCAAGCATGGCCAGAGGAGACCATACACTCACCCTCCAAAGTGTCCAGTCTGTGGTGCGTAGCGAGATCAGGCATTCTGTGCTTGAACCCCTATGCCAGCTTGAGGCTCAGGTGGCACAACTCATGGGTGTCCCTGCTGCCCGTCCTACACAGCCCCCAGCACAGCCCCATCCTGGGCTGTGAAGGCACAGTGGCAACTGCCCATGGGTGGAGATCTCAGTTCCACTGTTGCCATCTGTGGGCTCATGGGCTCGCAATATCCCAACATCCGTCCCCGTCAATTCTGTTTCCCCCCCACATGTGTCATACTCTGCCCCTGTATGCGTCTTGTTTGTCTTGTCTGTTAACCTCCCATACCTACCTCCCCAAGTATACCTACTTCCTGTACCTCACATTCCACTCTCACCTGAAAAAAAATTAAAAAAGGGCACTCTGTTCCCGCAAAAAAATTACGCCCCATACATAGCTGCCCATTTTGCAGACATGTCTGCTGGACATGTGAAGTGGTAATTACAATTGGCTGTACATATTTTGTTGTCCTTACCCCTCTCTCAGGGGTGGAAGGTTTCAAATTTCACACCAAATTACAGACATATGCACAGCTGTTGCTGATAAAGAAATGGGCAGCTATGGGACTTTCCTACATCCTTCCTGCAAATCCCAAGCTTGTTTTCCTACTGTCCTACCCTCTTTGTGCCCCCTTTTTCACCACTTTCCTATCTCCCCATTTTCTTTTCTTTCAAAGAAATTAGCGGGTGTCTTGTGAGTAAGCACTTTTAAGCAGTTGTAAGCGGGTGTGTGCTTGTGTGCGCTTAGCTAAGCATGTGTGCGCGAAGCTAAGCGACACTGCGCATGCGTGAGCACCGCGCAAACCAGCGCTAACCCGCTTACAACTGCTTAAAAGTGCCTTAGTCACTCTGAATGACAAGGCCTGTAGTCTGCTCAGCAGCAAAATAAAATTCCTCTGTCAGTCTCGAACCCAGGACCTTGGAAACACTAGTCTGCATGACTTACCACTAAGCCATGACTGATATGCAAGCACTTTCTGCTGAAAGCAATATATCATGAAATAGTAGGACTGAATGTAAAGGGAATATAGGAAGGCTATTACACAAAGCTTTTCTTGTATCTTTACTGGCAATTCTTCTGGATTTGTATAACATTAGTGTGAGAAGAGAAACAGCCATGCTAGTCGGTAGCTAGTAGGTAATAATGTGACAGTAGCATCTTGCAAACCACACACACTATCAGAGTATAAATATATATATATATATATATATATATATATATATATATGAAGATGTGCATAGGGCAGGGGACATACTGCAACAGTTAGTGAAGGCTGGATATACATATGTATGTGAAGGATGCTATGTGCACATATCAATGTAGGTTGTAGTGCAACGTACAATGTAGGTTGTACAGTAATGGATGTTTAGCAGTATGTTAGTGTATGTGTAAATAAAAAGGTATATATATATATATATATATATATATATATATATATATATATATATATATATATTATATGTATATGTATGTATATTTATATATGTATCTATATATAATATGCATATATGTATACATAGATAGAGAGGGATGTAGAAATAGATAGTCACAGAATGATATCGCAGTACAAGGACAAAATGACTGACTTCAACAATTGGCTAAGATTCTGGTGTCATTCTAAGGGGATCCTGTATTTGTCTGCCTGGGACGACATGATCGACAGTCCACGATGCTTTGCCAGAGATGGCCTGCACCTGTCGCCCTTAGGATTCTGGATACTGCCTAAGACTCTTGCCACCCCTATAGTGCCTTTGTCAGGCAAGGTTCAAATGACAAATTCACCACCATAAACGGTGACATCTGTGACATCTGTGCAGTGACAGAGACCTAGTTCAAAGCTCCAGAGAGCACCCCTGCATTACCAGGCTTCAATGCATACCACACCTTTTGGCCACCTAACCCAGAAAGAAGCACTAAAGGCAGAGGCGTGTCCATATTCATTAAGGATATCCACACCTCTAGGCTAGTTGCACAGCGTAATGCATCTGAGATTATCCAAGTGCAACTAACTCAGGGCAAGATCGCAATCCAAATTGTAGCTTGCTAAAGACCCCCCACCATGCCCCAGGATTCACACCCCTCATTTCTTGATACAATGGAAAGTATTAGGGTAAAACCCAACACCCTAATAATGGGCGATTTCAACTACCCCACCATTAGCTGGGAAAACTACTAGAATTCATAAATACCAATGCCTTGGATCAACTTATTCACACCCCCACCAGGGTCAGCAATATCCTAGACTTGGTCATCACCAACAAGGGAAACCGGTGTTCCACACCAGAGGTCAATTCCTTGTTGGTCAGATCAACCACAAGGTAATCAGCCTAGACATCCACATCCCACCCCCAGCCCCAATTAGGGAAACCATCGTAACAAACTTCTCAAAATCCAACTTCACACTTCTTAAGACAGAAATGGCAAACTTCATGACACCCATGCAGATGGACAATAGAGGTATGACTGCCGAATCCTGCACAAATGCACTGTATAAGCACTTACACGAGTGCTTGGATCATGCTATCCCTAATAGAACCAAGATGTTATCCTCCAGACAAAGGAAGCCAGTCTGGTGGTCCTCTGCCATAAACAAACTCTACAACAGAAGAAAGAAACTGTTGCAAAAATAAGTAAAATCCCATGACTGGAGGAACTCCCTGGTCAACCTCAGTAAGAAGCTGAGATCCCTCATAAAATCCTCCAAAGCTAGTTACAAAAACATAATTGTCACTGACTCTAAAGGCAACCACAAAGCATCCTATAGCTATGTCAAGAATCTAAATGGGAACACTCAGATCTGCTCTGAGTTACAGCATAATGGCACTAAATATACAGAACCAAATGATATTGCCAACATCCTGGCAGATAGGTTCAGTGCTAACTTTACCCCCCTCTCACCCCCTAGAGGGCCCATCTTTATACTGGAAGAATGCAAAGTTCCTATAATCACGGCTGCACAGGTAAAAAACACACTCTCCAAAACCATGAACACAACATCCATGGGACCTGACAATATCCCAGGCTGCGTTCTACACAAACTACTGAATGAACTGGCATCCTACCTAAGTACCATGTTCAGTCATAGCCTCACCTCAGGCTTTATACCCACTGAATGGCGCACCGCAACACTTATCCCACTCCACAAAGGGGGAGCCACGACGGACCCCGGTAACTACCGCCACATTAGCCTGACGAGCCTGGTCTGCAAGGCCATGGAACGTATCATCATGGAACTCATTAACAAAGACATTGGTACTCTCCAAACTCTGGACCCTACGCAGTTTGGATTTGTAAAAGGCAGATCATGTCTCCTAAACCTGATTGACTTCTTTGAAGCAGTCACCAAAGCCATAGATGATGGTAAAATGGTTCACACAGCTTATGTAGATCTCGCCAAGGCTTTCAACACCATCCCCCACTCTGGAATTATAGATAAGCTCACTAAACTAGGTAGAAATCCCTATGTCATAAGATGGGTTGCCAACTGGCTCATGGACAGAACCCACACTGTGAAAGTAGCGTATTCCAAATCTGACATCAGACCAGTGACAAGTGGAGTACCACAGGGTTCAGTCCTGGGTCCTCTCCTGTTTGGTATCTACTTGTCTGAAGTGCAGGCCAACACAGAAGGTCTTTGGCTAACAAAGTTTGCAGATGACTGCAAACTAGGAGCCATAATCGCAACTCCTAATGATGTGGGCAAACTACAAAAGGGCCTCACAGAGACAGATACCTGGTGTTAAAGCCATGGCCTGAAGATCAATGCCAAAAAGTGTATTGTCACCCCCTTTGGTAAAAACTCTGTACCCATGAACTACCACATAGCTGGTAGTCTACTTAATGTCGAAAATGTGATAAGAGACCTTGGGACACAGGTGGACAGTAGTCTCTCCTTTGATAATCACATCACCACAGTGGTCGGGAAATCCTTCTACGTGGCTCATCTCATCACAAAAGGATTCCCATCCAGAAAAAAGAGGTCATTGTTCCCTTCTACTCATCACTTATTAGACCCATTATAGAGTACAATGCCCGTTTTGGTATGTACCTCACAAGACAACTACAACAACTGGAAAGACTCCAGAAATACCTCACAAAGAGGATTACTGGCCTCAAACAGATGCCCTATGCAGACCGTCTCAAAAAACTACAGCTTGACTACATGGCATATTGCCTACTCAGGTCTCTGCCTAACATACAAAGCTATGTCAAACCCAGAGCTGTTGGACATGCTCCACTTAGAGAAATCCCAATCTCTCCGAGCTACACGCTCTAGGGACCTTAACCTTGTCACCACAATAAACAGAACATGCTGGAGGGATAGAGTCCTGTCCCAGAGACTTCCCATACTCTGGAACAGACTACCTATCTATGTCAAACAGAGCTCCTCATTAGCACTCTTCAAGAAAAATCTTGATGGTTGGATGGAAAATGGGAAATTCACCGCGGGGATCACTTCTGTGGCTCTGCTCGACAGGGGCATAGCAAAATACTTTTCTTGGGTGGCAAAAGCCAGGGTACATTTATTGGCTAGGCTTGTATGGGCCTTAGGGCCGATAGCCTAGTACCTACCTATGAACCTATGAACCTATGAACATATATAGACAGATGAATAGAATATGTATATACATATATTATGTAATAGACACATACATATATAGATATATATAGATACATACACATATACAGACAGATATGAATGTCTACAGATATGTATGTATATGAATATCTCTCTCTCTCTCTTTCCCCCCTCTCTCCCTGTCTCTCTCTCTCTCTCTATATATATATATATATATATATATATATATATATATATATATATATATATATATATATATATATATATATATATACTGAGAGAGGCACATGTGTGCAGATGTATTGCAACAGGTGCCTGGTGACAAAGGTATGGACTGAACACCAGTGTGGATACAGGAGTACCATACCCCATTCCAAAACACTTACACCACTAACCACCACATATGTGGTTGCCTTCCTACTACTGGATGTGTCAGGAGGGAACATGAGAAACAAGTGTACAATAGCCTACCCTTTGATATTCACAGCGGCACACCAGTCTTGTAATACCTGTACATGGTACATGACAGCAGAAATAGTGTGTCAGCTAATGAAATGTAGGTCACTGTACCCCTCTACACCTCACAATATCCTACATGGTATGTACCTCCCATGACAACTACAGAAAGGGAGAAGGACACAGTCATACCTAACAAACAGTGATAATGCCCTCAAACACATTACCTATGCAGAGTGACTGACAAAACCACAGATAGAGTGCCTCTCAAACTACCTACACAGAGGTTACCACTGCTGGATATACATAGTTAAGTCACACCCATAACAGTTGTCCAACAACCATGGTAACACCTCACAATATCCCCAGCATAAATGACCTATGTCTGTCATCCTTGGCGCCGCAGTAAAGAGCACATGGTGGAGGTACAAGTTCCTACACACAAATAAGCCATACCCTGGAGTAAACCACCCAGCATTAAGGAGCAAGGCTCCCCATTAGTAGATGTCACATATACCCCTGTTGAATGTTATGCAGATAGGTAGTATGCCATATGAGTCACCCTGTGTAACTGTTTGACAGGAGCAAGTACAATCACATTACATGTGTCCCAAGGGGCAGGGTAGCATAACAGTATGCTGCTGTAGGCCCAGGCCCAGTGGCATACTACCTGCCTATGACACAATGCACACACACATGTACTCATTGCAATACCAACTATGTGAGGTGGAATGAGTGTGCCACTGACTGTGTGCAAGATCTGTAATGGTGTGATTGCTCAGCATGACTTTGTGTCTGTCATGGTAGTGTGTGTCCTTGGTGTGAGGCCAGAGAAAGATGTGTCAGGTATTGGGATACAAACATACTACATTGCCATATGTTGTGCTGTAGTTCCTTGTATGTGACTGTGGTGTAGATATGGTTATGGCAACAAAGACTACGGTGCATTACCAGTGACATTTGTACTGTGCATTGCATGCATTGCATGGGTTGACAATGTTCCCCATACATTACCTTATTACAAACCCCCAGTGTGAGGCTGTGCATTGGACCTCAAACAGTGTGCCGACTGCTGGAGTATACTTGTTTGTTGTATGGAGTGTGCCAGGCACTGTCACAGAGTTGTCGGCTGAGCACTGATATGTGGTAATTTACATGTGTATCCCCCAATAGACAGACAGATGCTATATATGGCAGTTCAGTGATATCACTACAGTAGAGTATTATGTGCGCCATATCACTTGCTCACATATTTTTCTTTTCCTTCCAGGGCAATGGTGCACCAGCGCAACCCCATATACTCTGCTGCAGAGGAAGAGGAGATACACCAGAGCCTGGTGCGGGATTTTGCCACACCAGCCAGAACCAACAGGAGAGGGCTTCACTGTGGCAAGACCTTGTCTGTTGGGTAAATGACATAGGCATGCATAACCGGACATATGAGCAGCTACACCATCACTGCAATGATTTAATTAGAAATGTCCGTCAGCGTGCGTCTGATATCCACAGGCAACAGCTTGCCACAGGTGGTGGGGCAGCTATACACCCCTCCCACCAGACTGGAGGGGCTCCTCCTAAGTGTTGTGGCTCCAGCCCAACAACAACAACATCCACACACATGTGTAATGATGGAGGCTGGAGCCACCCAGCAGGAGGACTTGGAGTGTGCAGGTAACATGCCATATCTATAGTTGACTGTTCTCTACACTGGTAGTTTATGCATGTGTGAGGTGTGTACTGTGTTTGTAGCTGTTATCCTGGTAATTATTGTGCAAGAGTGATATTCTCAATATCGGCAGTAGATCTGTGAAAGCCAACTGTTGTACTACTGAACTGTATCATACTCACAGTATCAATGGCACAGTTGTGCCCACTGACAATAAATGTCTTATTTGTGCAGGTCTCTCTGGTGTAACAGCAAGGCAGCCAATCCATGATGGTGAGTGTGTAATAACAATCCTTTAATACTAATGATAATAATAGTAATAATACCCTAAAATGGTATTGCTATGTGTGTGATTGCAGGTGTGTTTATGTCTGTGTGTTTGTATCTCATGTACTGAGGAGTGTGCATGTGTGCATGTGCCCATGTGTGCATGTGTGCATGTGCGCATGTGTGCATGTGCCCATGTGTGCATGTGTGCATGTGCCCATGTGTGCATGTGTGCATGTGTGCATGTGCGCATGTGTGCATGTGTGCATGTGCCCATGTGTGCATGTGTGCATGCACCCATGTGTGTATGTGCCCATGTGTGCATGTGTGGTAACATTGTGTACACATCATAAACTGTGTTTCCTGTCTTCCTCTCACAGGTTCTGGTGCTGCTCTGGTGGTGTGCAGCAGGGAACCTGAATCTGCTGCTGGGGATAGTGATGATGATACCTGTGTAATGGCACAGGGAGGTGTGCCAGGGTCCATTGTTGGTCAGCCAATCAACAGTACACAGCTGTCAACCCCATCAATGCGCACAGTCATCCTGCCAATACATCCATTGTCACCAATATCCCTAGTTGATGGACAGCATACAGTGGGCATTGATCAGGGTAATGTGGTATCAGTGGTACATGCATCCCCTCACAGCAGCCATGGCCAGAGTCCTGACATGGTACCACACAGGCAGATGTCCAGGGGTTCTCGTGGGAGCATCCGTGGTCGTACTGCACATGTCAGACATGCCCACAGAGGTCTTTCAACCTCAGCTATTTTCCGGGCTGTAATGCAGGCACAGTCACTTATGGAACGGTACACCAGACAGGGTCTGAGGGAGCTGAGAGCAC
Source organism: Protopterus annectens (assembly GCF_019279795.1). Taxonomy (NCBI): domain Eukaryota; kingdom Metazoa; phylum Chordata; order Ceratodontiformes; family Protopteridae; genus Protopterus; species Protopterus annectens. The sequence continues at coordinate 537,875,779 of NC_056739.1, forward strand.
ATTGCACTGCTATGAATGACACTATGCGTGACGTTGCGGCTGCCATCTGTAATTCCACCGAGGTTATTGACAGATGTTGGGGAGACACATTAGATCTGTTCCACAACTACATGTCCATGAGCCAGGGCAATGCAGGATGGTTGAGGCATCGATGTGGATGAATGCCAGCAACAGCAGCAGCTGGAAGTCATTGCAGATGACAACAAACCCGTGTCCGCTCCCATAGTGCCAGTACCAGCCCCAGCAATGCTGGGTCTGTGGTGTCATCAGACCGCCCAAGGAGACCACGTGCACATGGCTCTGGACAGTCCCAGCAGAGACATGTCTCCAGTCATCAACCACCTGCTTCTGATGACAGTACCCAGTCTGGCTTAGTACCTGATACTGTCCGTAGCACCCCTTCCAGGCACAGGTACCATGTCCGTGGCCAGAGACAGTGATCTGTATGACCTGGCAGGTACAGTCTGTGGCTATCCACAAACACCCACATATGGCAGCCATGAGGTGGAACTGTGTGCATGCATACACACATGCATAATGCTAACACCTAGGGCTAACACATACATACACACACTGCATCAACATTGCCCCATCTTCTATGGTTGTCCCTCACTAACACACACACACATACATGTCAATTGGTTGTGTCAGTGGCAGACTCAGGCATAACAAGTACACACCCTGTGCATATGATGAAACTGTGCCACCTCCTGCAATCTGTAACATCGATGCAGGAACTGTTAACATGGTGCTGATGCACAGGATGACTACATAGGTGTGTAGTAATATTATCATGTTGTCAACTGTACAGTGTAATGATATCATTGTGGGTATATCCCAGCATGCCTGATGCATTAACAGTATAATTGTCGTATTGTTTGGTACACCCCTATTAATTACCATAGTGTAATGTCTGCACATCATTGCATTCTGGTGGTAAGGCTGTAAACAGAAGGCCACCTACATAGGTAGCACAGGGGATAAGAAAATGGAAGTAATGATACTCAATGGTGGACATGTAAACCGCAGGATGCATGCAGTACAACATGTACTCTGCATGGAGAATGTTGATATCTCTGCAGTAATAGACAACAGGTTCAAGACTCCCAAGAGCACCCTAGCACTACCAGGTTACACCTCATACCATGCTTGACAGCCCCAAAATACACAACTAACTATGACAGGAGGTGAGTCTCATTAAATGTCAGGGATACTGTAGTGGCAGGACAGGTAGCATGCAGCCTACTAAGTTGGGAACTGCTGATTGAGGGCTCAGTGTCTGTTATTATAAATGTGTATTAGTTCTGGTTTAAGCACTTGGGCTTCAGGCCAGTTATTTGACATTACGAAGGTTCATGGTCTGCACTCTTGTAGGAGGAGAGGCTGGACTCTGCCCGTCTGAGCTGGGAATTTCTGGCTAAAGGCTTATAGTGCCTGCATATTTGAACTGTGTCTTACTGAAATTGGTACACCTTGTTTGCTGTAGCATAGCCTAGATCCATGCCTGCTGAATGTAGCTTTGTCTGTATGCTTGTTTGCTTGTTATTTCCCTGAAACACTAATTCCACCTGAAACGCAGCTTTACAGCGCCTCTGTGGATAGTGACATCTGCATTGCTTACTGTACGTATGCCCTTGTTTCACTTAATGGAAAGTTAGTGTTTGTCATTTATGCAATTAAGTTACCTGTAACAAATTGCATTTGAGTTACCTGGCACTTGCTCACTAAAACATTTTTATATGCCAGCACTAACAAATTAAAAGCACTACACCCTCACAAACTCACCTTGATTACCTTGTTCCCCATTGGCCCTTTTTGTTGTTAATTATAAAGGAATTCCCAATACTATTCTAGCATGTCCAAAGGTCAGTTGTCAATCTCCTCTCCGGTCCAGCTGGTGAATCTGGGAATCTAGAGGCAATGTTACAACTGCCTCATGTACACAGACAACCCTCTCCTCCTCCCAACAAATTCCAACACATGAGAGATGCAACCATGTAGCCAAACTGCAGGCTAAGCTCTCTCAACTCAGTACTGGCAAAACCTGTCAGGAGGAGAAGGAAACCACAGTCACTACAATTCCCATCTCACATAGACCTACTACGACAGCAATCCAAACAAATAAACACACAAAAACATACTCGGAGTCTCTAAATAAAAGTCTGCCTAAGCAGCAGACACCTCCAAAGCAGACACACAAGCAACGGCTACCCCAGAACAGAATGCGTGCAGCACATAGCTCACAAAGCCAGTGTGCCAAACAGTCACAGCACGTAAGGCTAAACAACATACCTGCTACACTTGTGATAGGTGCCTCTATCGTCAGGTACACTGATGTCCCACTCACCAGGCTGAACAAAGAGAAGGTCACAGTGAGATGCCTGTCGGGCGCTATGATCTGCCACATAACACAAGCACACAGGTCACTCCAAGGCATGTTCAAATATGACTCAGTCAGTGTCCATGCCAGTGTGAATGACCTGAGACGTGCCTCCCTGGACTACATGATAAGAGACATAGAGGAGCTATCTGAGCATGTGGCCCAGACTGGTATGACCCTGACCTTGAGTAGCATCTTACACTCACCAAGAGTGATGCCACAATATGTAGACAAGATGATCAATTTCAACAATCGGTTTATGTTTCAGTGTCATTCAAAGGGGATCCAATGCCTGTCAGCCTGGGATGACATGCTCGACAAGCCACACTGCTTTGCTACGGACACCTTGCACCTGTCACCCATGGGCTTTCAGATATTGGCAAAGGCTCTTGCTACCCCCATAGTGCCTTTTTTAGGCAAGGCTCAAAAGACAAGACCACCTCCATAGGTATCGCAAGGGATAGGAAACTAATAGTAATGCTACTCAATGCCAGCAGTGTAAACCTCAAGATGCATGCACTGGACAATGTCCTTAGCATGGAGAGCATCAATATCTGTGCAGTAACAGAATCCTGGTTCAAGGTCCCCAAAAGCACCCCAGCACTGGCAGGTTATACCTCATACCATGCTTGTCGGCCCCAAAACTTGCAAAGAAACAGAACAGGATGGGGAGTATCAATATTCATCAAAGATACACACACATCCAGGTTTGTGGCACAGCATGAAGCATCAGAGACTATCCATGTGCGGCTAACAGTTGGTAAGACTGCCTTCCAGTCATAGCCTGGCACACACTACACTCCCAAACCCAGGTAACCCACTTGGCCTACTTAAGAATACATGAATACCTGCAGGTGTCTCCAAACAACAATATATTGGGCAGCTTAATTTACCCACACATAGACTGGGAGCATTACTGTAGCTCCAACACCCTAGGTGAAAGGTTCCTAGAATCCATACACTCAATTGCTATGGAAGAACTTGTTACCACTCCCACAAGAGGGGAAAACATGCTGCACCTATTCATCACCAACATGTGGACTATATGCTCCAGACCAGAAGTGTATCCCTCGCTGGTAAGATGACACCATAGACTACTCTCACTGTATATTCACATACCAAATGCAGCCCCTGCACAGAAAACTACAGTCATAAAGTTGTGTAATGCAAATTACATATATTCCCATGAGGCAGGCTTCACACATGGGAACTATTTAAGGTCACAGGTAGATAAATCTATGTGGCATACCTCATGTGTGCATTGACATTACTGATATGATCTATATCATACAATATTAAGAGCAACACCCCACACACATGGACAAACTGTGTGATAAACACACATGGCATTTGTAAGATTCAAACCCTTACCTAACTATGTTATAACACTTGAGAGAGACGCATTAGCGGAGCACGCTATTCACATTAGTGGGAGGTTTTCCTTCTCCTGCTATACTTATAGGGTGCTGACATCATCAGTGTTTAGAAAGAGGAATGTGCATCATGCAGTGTGTTCTTCTAGTTGCCAAAAGGGACATTTCTCTCACACAGAATTGCACACACACACGAATCCCCTTACCCAAACACACTGAGCATTTGCAGGATTCAAACCCCTACCTAACTATGTTATGACACTTGAGAGAGATGCATTAGCGGAGCATGCTATTCACATTACTGGGAGGTTTCCCTTCTCCTGCTATACTTATAGGGTGCTGACATCATCAGTGTTTAGAAAGAGGAATGTGCATCATGCAGTGTGTTCTTCTAGTTTCCAAAAGGGACATTTCTTTCAAACACACTAACTCCCCTCACCCAAACACACACTGAGCATTTGCAGGATTCAAGCCCCTACCTTACTATGTTATGACATTTGAGAGAGACGCATTAGCAGAGCACGCTATTCACATTATTTGGAGGTTCCCCTTCTCCTGCTGTACTTATAGGGTACTGACATCATCAGTGTTTAGAAAGAGGAATGTGCATCATGCAGTATGTTCTTCTAGTTGCCAAAAGGGACAATTCTTTCACACAGAATTGCACACACACTAACCCCCCTTACCTAAACACACACTGAGCATTTGCAGGATTCAAGCCCCTACCTAACTATGTTATGACACTTGAGAGGGATGCACTAGCAGAGCGCGCGATTCGCATTACTGTGAGGTTTCCCTTCTCCTGCTGTACTTATAGGGTGCTGGCATCATCAGTGTTTAGAAAGAGGAACGTGCATCATGCAGTGTGTTCTTCTAGTTGCCAAAAGGGACATTTCTTTCACACACACTAATCCCCCTCATCCAAACACACACTGAGCATTTGCAGAATTCAAACCCCTACCTAACTATATTATGACACTTGAGAGAAGCGCATTAGCAGAGCGCACTATTCGAATTACTGGGCATCTGTATTTCTCATGCAGTATTTATAGGGTGCTGACATCATTATTTATATAGAAGTATGTACATCTATTACTATCTGTCAGTTAGGAGGATAGCATATATATGCAGTAACAGCCGCCTACTTCAGGATCAGATATGCACATCAGCACTGCCAGGTTATGTTTTATACCATGCTTCATGACCACAGGACCTGTAACACACAACACAACCAGTTCAGACCACCCCTCCTATATCCAGGACACACACTCTTTGCTTCCCTGGGAACAGTGTAGGATATAAAGGTGCTCACATACACCATTACAGTGGTTAACGTCAGGTACAGGTATATTGTGTGGGGGAACTACTCAGGCCTCAACAACATCACCCTACAGCCACTACAATTTGTGAATCCATGTGCTATGGCAGGACCACTCACCACAGCCACAAGGGGGAATACATATTGGACCTGACCATCTGCAACATGGGGATTGCATGTTCCACACCAGAGGTAGACCACCATTGTTAATATCTGACCATACCAAACTTTCCCTGGACATCCATATCCCATCCCCACCCCCAGGCAAGGAAGTCATTGCAATCAAAGTATTTATCAAAAGCAGACTTTGCACTTGTGAAGACTGGGGTGGAAGACTTCAAAGGACCCATGCTGGGGGATTATACAGGCCACTCTGCATAATCCTTGACAATAGCATTCTATGAGCATCTGGAAGGTTTGCATTGATCATGCTATCCCAAATAAACCCATGACTCCTCCACAACAGGAGACCTGTCTGGTGTACACCAGACATATATAAGCTGTACAACAGAAGGAGGGAGCTAATACATTACAGAGCAATATCCCACTGAGGGAGGATGCCTCTGCACAGTATTGGCATGACACTTCAATCCCTCAAACTCATCGCGTCAAGGTGTTGACAGTGACATTGTCCAGACACTGCAGATAAGGCTCCCCTCAGTCTGTAATTGATGCCCAATTACTGTTATAAGTCCTTGCCAACCATCTTCCAATAAACACCAGCCACATGGATGTGACATTGCAAATTCAACCCCTGGGATCTCCACTGTGTCCCTGCTTGACGGAGGCACAGCACACTAGCCTTAACGGTGCCTTCTGTGACCTACTTTACAGAGGCACAGTAGCCTACTGTACTGGGGAGTCAGATGCCAAGCACACTCTGGCTAAGCTTGTATTCCCTAGGGCAAACAGCCTAGTATTGACCTCTACACCCATATGTTTAATTTTCAGATGCACAATATTTGTTGCTGATAAACTGTTTGCAGGTCTTTATTGCCATAGCTTTCCCCGTTTCTATGAACAACTTATGTATCTGTGGAAGATGTTTGAATATGAGAGGGATCCACTATTTAACTTATGTCTCTGTAGTCATTTAACTGTGTGCACTGGGCAGATTGCTGTATTGTGGTTGGTTTCTATATTAACACATACAAATACCAGATATGTGTGGCCAACTGCTAAACTGAGACATGGCCTAAGTGTGTGAGCACAGGCTTTCCATGGCTTGTTGCCTGACATATGTCTCATTTATCAAAGTGTGAGAGCATGCCCAGTGTGTGCTTTCCATATGTTGAAATCTGCAGTCCACCACATTTGTGGTCGTGTGTGAACTTCAACAATATTTCACATTTATAGTTGTGTGTTGGGAGTCATGTTGTGTACTTACTGCCCAACTGCTTTGTGTCTGAACCCAACAGGGATTATACTGTGCCTGCAGGGTTTCCATGGGATAGTTTGCATACAGTTGTCAACATCCTTTCATACTGACCAAACACTGTAATATCGTATAGTGTACTGGTTCAGTACTTTCACTGTGGTGGACAGTATCCTGGGTTTCAGTCCTATCACTGCTTTAAATATTCATAGTGAGCACACCAGACTGGTTAAGGGCCAGTTGTGCACATATGACCATGTTGCATTTTGTTCTGATATGGACTACTTAAACCAGGCTTGTCCAACATTGGTAGTGTATTCCACAACTTGGGTGGACACTGACAAACACTAGCGATGTGCCCTAGGCCATTTCTACTGCTAGTCAGAGAGTGTGTTTGTCCTTCAACACACATTGTAACTGGATTTTGACATGACATATTTCAAGGTTAGTATACTGTGCCTCTGTCTACCCATAACATAACAGTGATACCCAGGGTAAACATACCATCTCCCATCCAATCATCAAGATTCCTGTTGAGGAGAGTCAATGAGGGACTCTCTGGCTAACCTGTACTGGGAGTTTACTCAAGAGTGGAGGGAGCTTCTGGATTATGGATCAATCACTACAGCATGTCCTATGTATGTCAGTGCTGGGGTTCAGTTCTCTCATGTGCATAGCTCACTGGCATTCAGATTGTACAAGGTGCAGCATGTTCATTGATTCCAGCTTGGACATGGCTTTATACATCAGGCACAGATTGCCTCTGGGCAGGCAGTATGGCACTTTGTGGAGCTGCAGTTTGTTTAATCAGGCAACACATGACATCTGTTCAAGCACTTTGATCCTCCTGGTGAGGTACTTTTGGGGTAATTCCAGTTGCTGGAGGTGTCTGCTGAGGTACATCCCACAGGGGCCATTGTACTCAATTGTGAGGCTGATGAAGGATGACTGAAGAGGCACAATGACCTCCCCTGATCTAGATCTGACTACCTTCATGATTAGGTGGGTATACGGTATGTTTCTGTAACCACTACAGCCACATGGTTGTCGAATGCAAGATATCTATCAAATTGTGTCCCCAGGTCTCTTATTACTTCTAAAGTACTTAATGGGTTAACACCTATGTGGTAATTGGTGGGCACTTACTGTTTATCCACAGGGGATGACTATGCACTTTTCTGCAATTAGCTTGATGACATGGCTCTGGCACCAGTTGGCTGTTTCTATGTGGCCCTTTTGTAGGATGCTTGTGTCAGCTGGAGGGTCAGATATGGTGCCCAGTTTGTAGTCCTCTGCAAACTTGTTCAGACACAGTCCTTCCATGTTGGCCTGTACCTATGGGAAATATATACCAAACAAGGGAGGTCCCAGGACCGAGCCTTGTGGGATGCCAGTTGTAGCTGGTTTGTAGTCTGACATGGCTGCAGCATTTCTGACCATGTCAGTTCTGTCCTTGGGCTGGTTTGCAACCCATCTACTGACATAGGGTTTATATTTAAGCTGGTGAGCTTATCTATAATGAACACATGGGTTATTGTATGGAAGGCTTTTGCAAGGTCCAGATAGGCTGTGTGGACCACATTCCCCTCATCACTGGTCTTGATGACTGTTTCAAATGAGTCAAACATGTTTAAGGGGCAGGATCTGCCCTTAAGAAAGCCACGCTGGGTAGGGTCCAGTGTCTGTAGGTCCCCAATATCTTTATTTCTGAGGTCCATGATGATCCTTTCCATAGCTTTGCAGACCAAGCTTGTCAGGATTCTGGGGTGATAGTTTGCAGTATCCATTCATGCACCACCTTTGTGGAGAGGGACCACTGTTGATGTACACTGCTCTTTGGGTACATATCCTGTGGTAAGGCTGAAATTGAGCAGTAGTGTTATTTGGCGTTCCATTCTTCTTGGAGTTCATGTTGGACACAGCCCAGGACACCATCTCGTACCATTGATGCTGTGTGTTTTGCTTTGACGATGCTGGCTGTTACCTCAGCATCTGCAATGTCAGGGGGGCAGCACTCTACTGGGATAGATATTTGGCATTTTTTTTTTTGGGGGGGGGGAGTTTGCACTGAACCTGTCAGGTTGGATGTTGGCAATGTGTGTGGGTTTGGTGTATTGTTTGTAATATTTGGTAATTCAGAGCATATTTGTGAATTCCCAACAAGGTTCCTACCATCAGTTAAGAAAGCCTTGTGATTATCCTTAGTGTCCTGTACAATTTGTATCTTCATAGGTTCATAGGTTCATACTAGGCTATCTGCCCTAGGGCATTTATAAGCCTAGCCAGAGTGTGTGTGGCTTTTGCCACCCCTTGCTATGTGAATATTATGCCCATTTAGGGTTTACTTTACTGTGCCTCTGTCTAGATGTGACACAGTGAAGACCCCCAGTGTAAATCTGTGGTCTCCCATCCACTTGGTAAGATTCCTGTTGAAGAGAGTCAGTGAGGGGCTCTGCCTAACATGGAGTGGGATTCTGTTCTAGAGTATAGGGAGCCTCTGGGTTATGAATCTGTCCCTCCAGCACATCCTATTTATTTATGTGTTGAGGTTGACATCTGTCGCTCTCGCAGATCTGATGGATTTGGATTTTCTGAGGTGGAGCATGTCCATCAATTCTGTATTGGACATGACCTTGTACATCGGGCATACATCACCTCTGAGTATGCAGTATGTGACTGCATACAGCTGGGGTGTTGTCAGCCAGGCAGCATACGACAAATGTTTGAGACCCTTTATCCTCTTGGTGAGGTACTTTTGTGGTCTTTCTGACTGCTGCAGGTGTCGGGTATGGTACATCCCAAATGGGGCATTGTACTCAATTATGGGCCTGATAAGAGAAGAGTATAGGGGCACAATGACCTCTCTTGATGTAGATGTGAATCCTTTCATGATAAGGTGTCCAATATTGGTGGTCTTCCTAGCCACTTTGGCAATGTGAGTGTCACATGTGGGGTTACTGTCCACTTGGTGTCCCTAGGTCCCTGATTACTTCTTCCATACGTAATGGATTACCACCTATGTGGTGATTTGTGAGTACCTTGTTTGGTATTTGGGGAGACATTCATACTCTCCAGTGTCTTCAGGAAGGCTGAGTGGTGTTCCTGGGTCTGAGAGGGTGGTCTGTAGCATGCTGTACAGCAGTTTTGCCTACAGTTAGTTGCACATGGATGGTCTCTGATGCTTCGTACATTGTCAGTAACCTGGACGTGTGGGTATCTTTGCTCAGTATGGATACCCCCCTCCTTTTGTGGTTTGGTCCAGGTTTTGTGGCTGAAAAGCATGATATGAGGTATAACCTGGTAGTGCTGGGGTGCTCTCAGGAGCCTTGATGCAGGTTTCCATCACTGCACAGACATCGATGTTCTCCATACTGGGGAGGGCCTCGAGAGCGTGCCTCTTGAGGTTTAGACTTCTGGCATTGAGCAGCATTACCCTTATGTTTTTTCCAATTATGTTTTTGAGGGAGGTGGGTTTGTCTTTTCAGCCTTGCCTACAAAAGGCACTATGGAGGTGGCAAGAGCCTTTGCCAATATCCAGACGCCCAGGGGTGACAGGTGCAAGCCATCCCTGGCAAAGCAGCATGGCTTGTCAAGCATGACATCCCAAGCAGACACACATTGGATCCCCTTGGAATGACACCAGTAATTGAGCCAATTGTTAAAGCTGATCATTCTGTGTTTGTACTGTGGCATCATTCTTGGTGGGGGTAGGATGGTGCTCAGGGTCAGAGTCATACCAGCCTGGCCTACGTAATGGGAGAGATCCTCTATGTCTCTTTACATGTAGTCCAGGGAGGTACGTCTCAGGTCATTCACACCAGCATGGACAATGACTGAGTCATATTTGTACTTGCTTTGGAGTGACCTGCATGCTTGTGTTATGTGACGGATTGTAGCAGCCTACAGACAGCTTACTGTACCCATTTCTTTGTTCAGTCTGGTGAGCAGGACATCAGTGTGTCTGACTATGGAGTCACCTATTACAAGTGTATCAGGCATGTTGTTTGTCCTTACGGGCTGTGACTGTTTGGCACACCGACTTTGTGTACTATGTGTTGCATGTGCTGTGTTTGAGGGTAGTGGTTGCTTGGGTGTCTGCTTTGGAGGCCTCTGTTGATTTGCTGGTTTTTAATTAGAGCCTCTGGGAATGTTTTTGTGTGTTTATGTCTTTGGTTTGCAGTTGTGATAGGTCTATGTGAGACTGGGTTTGTGGTGTGTGTGGTTACCTTCTCCTCCTGACAAGTTTAGCAGTACTGAGTTGAGAGAGCTCAGCCTCCAGTTTGGAGACGTGGTTGCATCTCTCACATATATTTGTATTTCTTGGGGGGAGGAGGGGGTTGTCTGTGTACATGGGGCAGGTGTAACATTGCCCAAGATTCACAGATTCAACTTGTTGTAGCTGGCCTTAGTGGATTTTATGAGTGGCCATATTTTATTTCCATAATATTGATCAGAGATTACTTCCCTTTTTGGGTTTGCTCTATCATGTAGTGGCTTCCTCATTCTCTTGCATGGTTTGGTAATGGCTGGGGTCCACCATGCCAGATGCCTGTGTGTATGGTATCGGGCCTTGGTTTTATTTGAGATTGCATAATCCATGCATTCCTGACTGTGTTCATAGAATGCATTTATAAAGGGTTCTGAAGTGTGGCCCATATTTTCCACAGACACAGGGCCATTAATGGATTCCACATCAGTTTGGAGGAGTGCAACATTTCCTTTACACATGTTTTTCACTGTGGTTTTCTGGCCAGGGACTGTGGTTAGGATGTGAATATCCAGTGTGATTACTCTATGGTCTGATCTTACCAGTGAGGGATACACTTCTCATCTGGCCATAGAGTACCCATGTTGCTGATTATCACATCCAGTATGCTCACCCCTCTTGTGGGAGTGGTACGTTGTTCATGAGCATTTTGGTTTATGGATTCTAGGAACCTTTGGCCTAGGGTTTTGGAGCTGGAATAATGCTCCCAATCTATGTTTCAGTATTTTCAGTCACCCAATATAATGTTTGGAGAGCTTGATATTTTCATGTGTTCCAACGTAGGTTAAGTGCAGTTTCTGCAATTAGGAGGGTAGTCTGTAGCAGGCTACAAACTGGCAGGCAGTCTTAGCCACTGTTACTTGACCATGGATAGTCCATGCTGCTTCTTGTTGTGGTACCAACATGGGGGTGTGGTTATCCTTGACAAGTATTGCTACTCACCCTCCTTTTGTAGTTTGTTCCATGTTTTGGGGCTGTAAAGCACGGTATGAGGTGTAACCTGGTAGTGTTAGGGTGCTCTTGTGAGCCTTAACCCAGTTTTCTGTTACATGACAGATATCAACATTCTCAATGCTGAGGGGAGTTTAGACTGCATGCATCTTGAAGTTTAGACATTTGGCATTGGGTAGCATTACATATAGGTTCTTATCCATTGTGATACCTATGGAGGTGGGTTTGTGTTTTGAGCCTTACCTATTCAAGGCACAGTGGGGGTGACAACAGCCTTTGCCAGTATCCTAAAGGCCAGGACTGATAGGTGCACACCATCCCTAGCAGGTGGAGCATCGTGTCTTGCTCAGCATGTCATCCCAGGTTGGCACACATTGGATCCCCTTTGACTAACAGCAATACGTAAGCCAATTATTGTAATTGATCATCTCGTCTTCATATTGTGGCATCATGATTGATGAGGGTAGGATGTTAGTCAGGGTCATCAAGTTTGCATATACTACATGGTGTTACATTGCTTAACACATGGCAATCATGCCTCAGGTGATGCTGCAGTGCTGTCTATGTTGGATGCACATACAACACTCCCTGTACATGTTTGATAGCAGGTTGTGTCAACTTAGGCATCTCTTTTACTATATGTGTGAGTCAGAGAGAGGTATCATTTCCTGGGTTCCTACTGAGCCAGTGTATGTGCTATGCATTGCAGCTTTGCCAAGGCCAAGGCATACTGGGCATGCCTCCTTCTGCCTACTGGGGCAGGCTCAGGTTGTTCCTCCTCCGAGTCACGCTCTGCCTGTGATTGACTTGGCAATGGTGGGGGGGCTGTTTGGCCCAGCCCTATGCTGGTCCTGCTGCAGCTGTTTTCGCAGAATCATATTATGTAGCATAGCACATACCATGACAATTTGGGTACATGTAGTTGATGAGTACTGCAAGGCTCCACCAGATGTGTCCAGGCACCAGAACCGTGACTTGAGCAGCCCAAACACATGCTCGATTACATTTTGTGTTTGTGTGTGTGCCTCATTATGGCATTCTTGTTCAGGTGTGTGTGCATTTCTGATGGGTGTCATCAGCCACGGCTCCAGTGCATAGCCAGCATCCCCCACTAAGTGACCATGTGGGATGTCCCCATTGGCAAATGTCTGGTACAGCTGCATCAAATGCCAGATATGGGAATCATGGTAGCTTCCAGGGCAGCCAGCACACACATTCATTATTATGCCCTGGGCATCACACATGACCTGGCAGTTGATGGAGGGGAAGCCCTTGTTGTTAATGTAAGCCCTACCCCGCTCACCAGCTGGTGCTTTGATGAGTATATGCGTGCAGTCTATTGCACCCACTACCTCAGGGTATTCCGCTATTTGCTGGAAGAGACGCATATTGCTGGCCATTACCTCATGGGAATTGGGGAAATATACATGCTCACCGACATGTGCTGACATGGCATCCAGGAACTGGTGCAGTACCCTGGATGCTGATGCCTATGATATCCCCATCATATCATCAGTTGGTCTCTGGAAGGTACCTGTTGCTAGTATTCTTAGGCCAACACATACCTTGGTTTCCACTGGGATGGGTTCCCCTCTGTTGGTTCTGTGTATGAGGCGTGGCCTGCACAGCTCAACAATTTGCTGCAGGAGGTCTCTGTCCACTCTATAGCGCTCCACTATCTCCAGCTCATGTAACCACTGGTAGGTGACCCTGGGTCTGTACACTCTTCTCCGTCTCCTCACTGTGGGTTGCCTGGCAGCATTTGCAAAGTCACCACCCTCAGCAAGTTGCATATGTCTCCTTATAACAGCTATGGCAGCCCCTAGCATTTTTGGTCTGAGTGAAGCTTTTTCAGTTTTCACTTTTAATAGCTTACTCCTCTGTTGCAGTGTCTCTTGAGAGAAACATTCTGCATTGTTGTTTGCAGAGTTTTAAGTGCTGGGCTACTGTTCTGCCTGTGTAATTGCCTGCTTCTGATTGTTTTCACCTGCTAGCTCTGCCAGTAATCCATGCTAACTTCCTACTATTTCCCATGCTTCCTTTTTCCATTCTGTTTCCTCATGGGGGAGCAACGCGCATACCAGCAAAATCACGCTCACAGTGGCTAACACGCATGCACACATGCTTAGACGGACTAGAATCTGCTTATTCAGGTTAAAACATGTGCACAGCAGTGCAAACAAGCTTACAGGTGTTTAAACAGGCTCTCACATGCTTATTCTGCCTTAAACGAATGCACTCACACTTACACGCGCGCACTCTATCTTATTTGTGCCTACCAGTGCGCACACGCTCACATGCACGCCCAGCAAGAAACTTTGGTGTTATCCATAGTGTACACCTTCCATTTCTTGGCTTTCCCATGCCTATTTGTTGACACACCTCTTTCCATGATGTGTGACTGACAGCTTTCACATGCCACTGTGCTCCAATGAGCTGCATTCGTTTCCTACATTCCCCCCTGTGATGTCACCTATCTCCTACTCTGTTACTCCCCCTTATCCTACTCCATGTGCTCATTTTCTATGTAACAGTGCGATTCACTATCCTACCACTTATTTACATAGGATTGCCTACTAATGCTTAGTTACATGTCTTACACTCCGCTTCCCCCCTTAGCAACCCCTACTCGGTGGCCATGTTGTTTTAGCCTGCTATTCCCTTCCATTGTCAACTCATGCTTTGCATAAACCCACATTTGCGGGTTTAATATTTTTATTTTTCTGTTTTTTTATGGCGCAGCCCGTTTGCGCGTTGCTGCGCTATGTTTAAACATCGGCGATCACTGAAAAAAAAATATTTTTTTATTTCATGTTTGCATCAAGGTACGTTGCCAGTGGCCACATATTTGGCCATTGGCATGCTGCCTGGGCCATTTGCAACCTTTATTTGGAGCTGACAAGGCTCCATTGTGTTATTTGCAGAATGGTACTCGGCCCTTACACGGGCAGGTTTCTGCTTCCTTGATCACAAAATTACCTCATTTGCATGCCTTTCAGCTGCAAGTGAGGTAATTAGCATATCCACGCCCTGCCCGTGTAAGAGCCGTTTTAGGTGCTCTCTTACACGCACATTCAGGCAGTTCCTGGATCGCGATGGCTGCATGGAGTCTTACACTACTCTTAGACTCCGTGCAAGCCATTGTGAATCCTGCCCCATGTCTTTGCCTAATATTTTTCATTTGCTGCGTATCTTTTGCTGTCTGCCCAGCTTACAATCTCTTTTTAAATGAAAAGGGTGCATTCTTATGAAATGCATTTGCTTTATATTTTTGGTATGTATATCATACAAAGTGAGGTTTTCTGGCAATTTGTTGAGCTTTGCAGTGACTAAATGGGGGGGGGGGCTGACAAACTGGCATATTTTCATCTGTTCAGCTTAAAGTCTGTTTTTTATAGGACTAGTATATATTTGTATGAAATAAGTTTTAGTACTATTTATGTGAAACCAAGTTTAAACTGACTCTGATTGTATTGAATGCTCCTGCCTTATTTTGATCTGTTCTTCATAACATTTGTGGTTTTCTGGCAAATTGCTGATGATTGCAATCATTAAATAATGACAAGCATTAGACTTTAAGGCTTCACATCCTTCAGAAAATGCACAGCAGTGTAACAATTGCTTTTATATCAACTTTCTGAGGATGTATGAGCAATATTTAACAGCTGTGTCTGATTGTGGAACCTTTTCCCTCATTATTGTTTAGCGTTGTCCCCTGATTCTTGGGCTAAGATGTTAGCAAGTAATATTTCTATCCCAGTCAAATGGGGATTACACAGTAATGTTTCTATATCTTCTGGGTGGACATATGGGCTGTTTGTGGAAGAAAGTAACCTATCTTCTTGCTGTTTGCTCAGTCAGCCATGTGGCTTCATATGACCAAAACTGTCCTTGAGTTTGGCAAATGCCGTTGAAAATTGCAGTTATGAAATAATGAGAAACATTTTAATTTCAGATTTCATATTATTCAAAAATGCATGGTATTCCAAATTCATTCATTCAAGCAATTTTTTAAGTTTGTAAGAGCAATATTTAAAATCTGCCACTCACTTTGGGCCTTTCTCCATCATTATTTTGATGTTTTCTTTTCCCAATTCTTGCTCAAAAAGTTTGAGTTTTTTTATGCAATTAAATGAGGGGGTACATGACTAGGTAGTTAAAATTCCTGGATGTGTGGGATTGGCTGTGGATGAAAGCAACTTACTTTCTTGTCATTTGATCAGTTTAAACAGTGTGATTTTCTAGAACTAGTGTACATTTACATGAAATAAGCTGGAATACCTGAACTGCAATGTGTTTGTGTAAAACAAATCTGAAATAAACTGAACCCATATATCTTCCTTTTACATTGACCTGACATCTGTTGTATCCATAGTACACAATGGGGCTATCATTGTTGAGTATGGAAGCTGTCTGTGGATGAGAATGGCTTACCCTGCTGTCATGATCAGGTTAATCAGTAATTTGCTAGGCTTTTCTGGAGTAGAAGTGCATTCATGTAGATCAGGTTGAAATATATTACTGTGGACATTTTTTTTCACCACAATCAGGCATTTGAGGTATAAGCAGTCAGGTGGCTGTAATTTATGAGTATGGACAGTTGGTAGAACATAATGACATCAGGTGAAACCATCTTAAATCAGAAAGATAAATAAAAAGGGCATTTATGCATGGTCCCAAAAAAGTGTGTGGTGAATGGAGCCCATTGCCTGAAAACTCTTTGGAACTTAATCTATCACTGGCTAGTGTCACTGTTTTGAACTTGAAGCCTCCCAAGATTTAAGAATTTTTAGGATTGCTTAATTTCTTAAAACCTAAATGATACATAATTATTTCTACTGAATTATTTTAAATAGCTTGTGTTGTATTAAAAGTACGGAACATTCAAATTATAAAATTAGTAACTGTACAGAGGATAAAGTGAACAAAGGCAAGTGATAAAGACAAACTCTAAAATTAATATTGAGTTTAAAATATTTAGAAGGATGTCACTAAAAATAAATCCTTTTTTATCAGAAACAAAAGGCAAAGACTGTGAATGAAGAGATAACATGCAAAATGACAAACAAGAAGAGGGTGTGACACCCGTGCACTGGCCCAGGAATCAAGGATCCTCAATCCTCACCACTAACACCAGTGAGGGGTGTCCATATAGGGAAAGGATAGTAAATACACACACATTAAAGTACAATTTCCCTTAAGAACACACAGAGATCATAGTCAGTCTGGGGCTGCTTTCTCCCTTTCTCTCTAGGTCCCTAATTAGACTCCCCACTGGCACAGCTATAGGGTGTAGATCTCAGCCTAGTGGGCAAGCTAAAACCTCCAGCATCCTCTCTTTCCAGACAGTGCTTCATCTCCTTGCCCAAGTAGCTGACACATGCACACTTTGAGATAAGAGTTATATACAACCACACAGACACTCCTGGGGAAGGCTGGCAACAATTCTCCAGCTGTGCTCATTTTACCAAGACTACACAGTAGTACTACTTTCCACCAGCCACTAATATTTGTCAACTACTAAAAAGGCCCTTGACAAAATGTGTCCAATTATTGCTGTGCAATATTATTATCCAAATGGTAAGTGCAACTGAACAGTCAAGGCTTATTGGAGTGACTTGGCCAGTATCACTAAATACACGCAATGTACTCTTAGAGCTTAAATTATCTCTACACAAAACAGCCACAGTTGCAGTTGAAAGGTTTAAAAATATTTAATAATACATAATAAAAACACAAGCAAATACTTACTATACAGTGCTAGTCAAGAGTTCAGAGATCACAGAGAAATACATAAAATAATACAGTAGAAAAGTTCTGACATCATTACAGAAAAAAAATAATCTAATCTTCCTAGTTCCTAGCTATATCTAAGAGAAACACAGTTCTAAAATAAACTTACATATAGAGCTTATGCAGTGCTGGTGAGTTGGGTGTTCTCAAGACAAATGCTCAATGCCGTCATTCTTTCTGTCCTTAAATTGATAACACAGTACCACTAATTCATTTCAGATTACATAATTTGTTTCTGGTTCCCAGGCTAACAGAAACTCAGAAGTTGATAGCCCTTTTGATCTTGCAGCTGGTCAAGAAGCCAAAGCAATAAAAGAAATTATACATGTAAATTCTAGCCATTAACTCTGGCCTCAAAACAATAGGCAGAATGCCACCCTCTAGACATCTCAGCTCCGAGTTTTAGATCAAAAAATTTCACAATGCTTGACTTATCAGCTCTCTTACAGCAGAGTGCACAGTTGTTACATTTTTTTTCCAGTTCAACATCCAATACAGTCTTTTCACATTTAAGAGAACAAGCCTGTGGCTTTCTTTAATATTTACAAATGACAGAATTATCTACAAAATTCTGTCTAGCTAGGCTGGCAGCATTTACATAGCTTGACACATCCCCCCCCCCCCGAGAACTCAAGCTAGATTTTCAAGTGACCATTGTGAAACGTTGCTTGAGAGGGTTAGGTATTATCTGAGTATACCTTACCCCATCCCCTGTCTTGAGAGCCCATCTGCATTGGTATTGCTAATCCCACTATGGTGCTACACTGACACATCATATGGTTGCAACCCTAGGCTCCATCTTAGCAACTTGGCATTTTGCTGACTGGCTTTGTTTAACCATGTTAGGGGATTGTGATCTGTCACTACAGTGAATTTTCTTCCATACAGATAAGACTGAAGTTTCTACAGTGCCCATACAATGGCTAGACATTCCTTTTCTACAGCTGCATAGCATTTCCCCCTGAGTTGGAGCTTATGACTGAGATAAACCACTGTGTGCTCTTCTCCCTCTGAAGAAATCTGGCTAAGTACAGCCCCCCACCCCATGGTTCGAAGCATCCACCTGCCCAACAAAGTCTTTGCTGTAATCTGGACTGGCTAACACAGTGGTTCCTTCCAAAGTTTCATTAAGCTTCTGGAATGCCTGCTCATGTGCTGGGGTCCATATTACCTTATCTGGCCTGTTTTTCCTTGCCAGGCCTGTGAGGGGAGCAGCTATGGTACTATAACTGGTTGACAAACTTTCTGTAGTACCCTGCTGTCCCTAAGAATGCCCTCAACTGCTTTTTGGTAACAGGTGCAAGCCATGCCTGAACGGCTTCTACTTTGGCAGGTTCTGGCCTGATCTTACCACTGCCCACTCTATGTCCCAGGTAGGAGACCTCGGCCACACCCACCTGACATTTGCTGGCCTTAATGGTCAACCCTGCCCTCTGTAGTCTGTCCAGCACCTCCCTGACATGTTGAAGGTGCTCTTGACAGGAATGGCTGTAGATAGAAATATCATCTAGGTAAGCAAGGGCAGACTCTCCTGCTCCTGCTAGGATATGATCTACTGGAAAGTTGCTAGGGCATTTTTCATCCCAAAGGGCATCTTTGTGAACTCATACAAGCCAAAAGGAGTCACAAAGGCTGACCCCTCTCTCTCTAGCACTGGGAGTCAAGGGCACCTGCCAGTAACCCTTGGTAAAATCAATGGTGGTAAGATACTTAGCCCCACCCAGCTGCTCTAGGGCCTCATCTGTCCTAGGCATGGGGTAAGCATCTGACTCTGTGTGACTATTTAATTTCTTGTAGTCCACACAAAATCTGGTGCTGCCATCCTTCTATGGCACCAGCACCACTGGGGAGCCTAGGACTGTTGGACTCTTGAATTACCCCTAGTTCCAACATCTTCTGTATTTCCTTCCTCGGAGTCTGTTTGACTCTCTCAGGCATGCTATAAGGGGCCTGCCTAAGAGGCCTTTGGAGTCCTGTATTCACCTGCTGCTGCACCAGGTGGGTGCACCCTGGCTTCCCAACGAACATATCCCCAAACTCCAGTAACACTGCTCAGATTACTCAAACCTGAGTAGGAGATAACTGCTGGGACATTGCTACCCCTTCCACTGAGGTGTCAGTCCGAGCCTCACTGAACAGATCAGTCATTAGATCTCCCTCAGACTCCTCCTGCAATCCACTGTAAATGCTCAGCACAAGGGTATCCCTATCATGGTAAGGTTTCATCATGTTAACATGATACAATTTGCACCCCTGCCTCCTTCCTAGCAGTTCCACCATGTAGTTAATATCACTTACTTTTCTTACCACCTTGTAGGGTCCCTCCCAAACTGCTTGCAGCTTGTTGTGTCTGACAGGAATGAGAACCATTACCTGCTGCCCTACAGCATACTCTCTAGTTCAAGCATTCCTGTCATACCATACCTTTTCCTGTTGTTGGGCTCCTGCCAGGCTATCCTGGACCAAGCCCATGAGTTCTCTAAGCCTTGTCCTGAGGTTTAGGACATGAGATGCCTGTCGGGCACTATGATCTGCCACATAACACAAGCACACAGGTCACTCCAAGGCATGTACAAATATGACTCAGTCAGTGTCCATGCCAGTGTGAATGACCTGAGACGTACCTCCCTGGACTACATGATAAGAGACATAGAGGAGCTCTCTGAGCATATGGCCCAGACTGGTATGACCCTGACCTTGAGTAGCATCTTACACTCATCAAGAGTGATGCCACAATATGTAGACAAGATGATCAATTTCAACAATTGGCTTATGTTTCAGTGTCATTCAAAGGGGATCCAATGCCTGTCAGCCTGGGATGACATGCTCGACAAGCCACACTGCTTTGCTATGGACGCATTGCACCTGTCACCCATGGGCTTTTGGATATTGGCAAAGGCTCTTGCTACCCCCATAGTGCCTTTTTTAGGCAAGGCTCAAAAGACAAGACCACCTCCATAGGTATCACAAGGGATAGGAAACTAATAGTAATGCTACTCAACGCCATCAGTGTAAACCTCAAGATGCATGCACTGGACAATGTCCTTAGCATGGAGAGCATCAATATCTGTGCAGTAACAGAATCCTGGTTCAAGGCCCCCAAAAGCACCCCAGCACTGGCAGGTTATACCTCATACCATGCTTGTCGGCCCCAAAACTTGCACCGAAACAGAACAGGACAGGGAGTATCAATATTCATCAAAGATACACACACATCCAGGTTGGTGGCACAGCACGAAGCATCAGAGACTATCCATGTGCAACTAACAGTGGGTAAGACTGCCTTCCAGTCATAGCCTGGCACACACCACACTCCCAAACCCAGGTAACCCACTTGGCCTACTTAAGAATACATGAATATCTGCAGGTGTCTCCAAACAACAATATATTGGGCAGCTTCATTTACCCACACATAGACTGGAAGCATTACTGTAGCTCCAACACCCTAGGTGTAAGGTTCCTAGAATCCATACACTCAATTGCTATGGAACAACTTGTTACCACTCACACAAGAGGGGAAAACATGCTGCACCTGTTCATCACCAACATGTGGACTATATGCTCAAGACCAGAAGTGTATCCCTCGCTGGTAAGATGACACCATAGACTACTCTCACTGTATATTCACATACCAAATGCAGCCCCTGCACAGAAAACCACAGTCATAAAGTTGCGTAATGCAAATTACATATATTCACATGAGGCAGGCTTCACACATGGGAACTATTTAAGGTCACAGGTACATATGTCTATGTGGCACATACATACCTCATGTGTGCATTGACATTACTGATATGATCTATGTCATACAATATTAAGAGCAACACCCCACACACATGGACAAACTGTGTGACAAAAACACACAGGGCATTTGTAAGATCCAAACCCCTACTTAACTATGCTATAACACTTGAAAGAGATGCATTAGCAGAGCATGCTATTTGCAATACTGGGAGGTTTTCCTTCTCCTGCTGTACTTATAGGGTGCTGACATCATCAGTGTTTAGAAAGAGGAATGTGCATCATGCAGTGTGTTCTTCTAGTTGCCAAAAGTGACATTTCTCTAACACAGCATTGCACACACACACAAATCCCCTCACCCAAACACACACTGAGCATTTGTAGGATTCAAACCCCTACCTAACTATGCTATGACACTTGAGAGAGACGCATTAGCAGAGCATACTATTCACATTACTGGGAGGTTTCCCTTCTCCTGCTGTACTTATAGGGTGCTGACATCATCTGTGTTTAGAAAGAGGAATGTGCATCATGCAGTGTGTTTTTCTAGTTTCCAAAAGGGACATTTCTTTCAAACACACTAACTCTCCTCACCCAAACACACACAGCACATTTGCAGGATTCAAACCCCTACCTTACTATGTCATGACACTTGAGAGAGACGCATTAGCAGAGCACGCTATTCACATTACTGGGAGGTTTCCCTTCTCCTGCTGTACTTATAGGGTACTGACATCATCAGTGTTTAGAAAGAGGAATGTGCATCATGCAGTATGTTCTTCTAGTTGCCAAAAGGGACATTTCTTTCACACACACTAACCCCCCTTACCCAAACACACACTGAGCATTTGCAGGATTCAAGCCCCTACCTAACTATGTTATGACACTTGAGAGAGACGCACTAGCAGAGTGCGCGATTCGCATTACTGTGAGGTTTCCCTTCTCCTGCTGTACTTATAGGGTGCTGGCATCATCAGTGTTTAGAAAGAGGAACGTGCATCATGCAGTGTGTTCTTCTAGTTGCCAAAAGGGACATTTCTTTCACACACACACTAATCCCCCTCACTCAAACACACACTGAGCATTTGCAGAATTCAAACCCCTACCTAACTATATTATGACACTTGAGAGAAGCGCATTAGCGGAGCGCACTATTCGAATTACTGGGCATCTGTATTTCTCCTGCAGTATTTATAGGGTGCTGACATCATTATTTATATAGAAGTATGTACATCTATTACTATCTGTCAGTTAGGGGGATGGCATATATATGCAGTAACAGCCGCCTACTTCAGGATCAGATATGCACATCAGCACTGCCAGGTTATGTTTTATACCATGCTTCATGACCACAGGACCTGTAACACACAACACAACCAGTTCAGACCACCCCTCCTATATCCAGGACACACACTTTGCTTCCCTGGGAACAGTGTAGGATATGAAGGTGTTCACATACACCATTACAGTGGTTAATGTCAGGTACAGGTATATTGTGTGGGGGTACTACTCAGGCCTCAACAACATCACCCTACAGCCACTACAATTTGTGAATCCATGTGCTATGGCAGGACCACTCACCACAGCCACAAGGGGGAATACATATTGGACCTGACCATCTGCAACATGGGGAATGTATGTTCCACACCAGAGGTAGACCACCATTGTTAATATCTGACCATACCCAACTTTCCCTGGACATCCATATCCCATCCCCACCCCCAGGCAAGGAAGTCATTGCAATCAAAGTATTTATCAAAAGCAGACTTTGCACTTGTGAAGACTGGGGTGGAAGACTTCAAAGGACCCATGCTTGGGGATTATACAGGCCACTCTGCATAATCCTTGACAATAGCATTCTATGAGCATCTGGAAGGTTTGCATTGATCATGCTATCCCAAATAAACCCATGACTCCTCCACAACAGGAGACCTGTCTGGTGTACACCAGACATATATAAGCTGTACAACAGAAGGAGGGAGCTAATACATTACAGAGCAATATCCCACAGAGGGAGGATGCCTCTGCACAGTATTGGCATGACACTTCAATCCCTCAAACTCATCGCATCAAGGTGTTGACAGTGACATTGTCCAGACACTGCAGATAAGGCTCCCCTCAGTCTATAATTGATGCCCAGTTACTGTTATAAGTCCTTGCCAACCATCTTCCAATAAACACCAGCCACATGGATGTGACATTGCAAATTCAACCCCTGGGATCTCCACTGTGTCCCTGCTTGACAGAGGCACAGCACACTAGCCTTAAACGGTGCCTTCTGTGACCTACTTTAAAGAGGCACAGTAGCCTACTGTACTGGGGAGGCAGATGCCAAGCACACTCTGGCTAAGCTTGTATTCCCTAGGGCAAACAGCCTAGTACTGACCTCTACACCCATATGTTTAATTTTCAGATGCACAATATTTGTTGCTGATAAACTGTTTGCAGGTCTTTATTGCCATAGCTTTCCCTGTTTCTATGAACAACTTATGTATCTGTGGAAGATGTTTGAATATGAGAGGGATCCACTTTTTAACTTATGTCTCTGTAGTCATTTAACTGTGTGCACTGGGCAGATTGCTGTATTGTGGTTGGTTTCTATATTAACACATACAAATACCAGATATGTGTGGCCAACTGCTAAACTGAGACATGGCCTAAGTGTGTGAGCACAGGCTTTCCATGGCTTGTTGCCTGACATATGTCTCATTTATCAAAGTGTGCGAGCATGCCCAGTGTGTGCTTTCCATAAGTTGAAATCTGCAGTCCACCACATTTGTGGTTGTGTGTGAACTTCAACAATATTTCACATTTATAGTTGTGTGTTGGGAGTCATGTTGTGTACTTACTGCCCAACTGCTTTGTGTCTGAACCCAACAGGGATTATACTGTGCCTGCAGGGTTTCCATGGGATAGTTTGCATACAGTTGTCAACATCCTTTCATACTGACCAAACACTGTAATATTGTATAGTGTACTGGTTCAGTACTTTCACTGTGGTGGACAGTATCCTGGGTTTCAGTCCTATCACTGCTTTAAATATTCATAGTGAGCACACCAGACTGGTTAAGGGCCAGTTGTGCACATATGACCATGTTGCATTTTGTTTGGATATGGACTACTTAAACCAGGCTTGTCCAACATTGGTAGTGTATTCCACAACTTGGGTGGACATTGACAAACACTAGCGATGTGCCCTAGGCCATTTCTACTGCTAGTCAGAGAGTGTGTTTGTCCTTCAACACACATTGTAACTGGATTTTGACATGACATATTTCAAGGTTAGTATACTGTGCCTCTGTCTACCCCGTAACATAACAGTGATACCCAGGGTAAACCTACCATCTCCCATCCAATCATCAAGATTCCTGTTGAGGAGAGTCAATGAGGGACTCTCTGGCTAACCTGTACTGGGAGTTTACTCAAGAGTGGAGGGAGCTTCTGGGTTATGGATCAATCACTACAGCATGTCCTATGTATGTCAGTGCTGGGGTTCAGTTCTCTCATGTGCATAGCTCACTGGCATTCAGATTGTACAAGGTGCAGCATGTTCATTGATTCCAGCTTGGACATGGCTTAATACATCAGGCACAGATTGCCTCTGGGCAGGCAGTATGGCACTGTGTGGAGCTGCAGTTTGTTTAATCAGGCAACACATGACATCTGTTCGAGCACTTTGATCCTCCTGGTGAGGTACTTTTTGGGTATTTCCAGTTGCTGGAGGTGTCTGCTGAGGTACATCCCACAGGGGCCATTGTACTCAATTGTGAGGCTGATGAAGGATGACTGAAGAGGCACAATGACCTCCCCTGATCTAGATCTGACTACCTTCATGATTAGGTGGGTATACGGTATGTTTCTGTAACCACTACAGCCACATGGTTGTCGAATGCAAGATATCTATCAAATTGTGTCCCCAGGTCTCTTATTACTTCTAAAGTACTTAATGGGTTAACACCTATGTGGTAATTGGTGGGCACTTACTGTTTATTCACAGGGGATGACTATGCACTTTTCTGCAATTAGCTTGATGACATGGCTCTGGCACCAGTTGGCTGTTTCTATGTGGCCCTTTTGTAGGATGCTTGTGTCAGCTGGCGGGTCAGATATGGTGCCCAGTTTGTAGTCCTCTGCAAACTTGTTCAGACACAGTCCTTCCATGTTGGCCTGTACCTATGGGAAATATATACCAAACAAGGGAGGTCTCAGGACCGAGCCTTGTGGGATGCCAGTTGTAGCTGGTTTGTAGTCTGACATGGCTGCAGCATTTCTGACCATGTCAGTTCTGTCCTTGGGCTGGTTTGCAACCCATCTACTGACATAGGGGTTTATATTTAAGCTGGTGAGCTTATCTATAATGAACACGTGGGTTATTGTATGGAAGGCTTTTGCAAGGTCCAGATAGGCTGTGTGGATCACATTCCCCTCATCACTGGCCTTGATGACTGTTTCAAATGAGTCAAACATGTTTAAGGGGCAGGATCTGCCCTTAAGAAAGCCACGCTGGGTAGGGTCCAGTGTCTGTAGGTCCCCAATATCTTTATTTCTGAGGTCCATGATGATCCTTTCCATAGCTTTGCAGACCAAGCTTGTCAGGATTCTGGGGTGATAGTTTGCAGTATCCATTCATGCACCACCTTTGTGGAGAGGGACCACTGTTGCTGTACACTGCTCTTTGGGTACATATCCTGTGGTAAGGCTGAAATTGAACAGTAGTGTTATTTGGCATTCCATTCTTCTTGGAGTTCATGTTGGACACAGCCCAGGACACCATCTCGTACCATTGATGCTGTGTGTTTTGCTTTGACGATGCTGGCTGTTACCTCAGCATCTGCAATGTCAGTGGGCCAGCACTCTGCTGGGATAGATATTTGGCATTTTTTTTTTTTGGGGGGGGGGGGTTTGCACTGAACCTGTCAGGTTGGATGTTGGCAATGTGTGTGGGTTTGGTGTATTGTTTGTAATATTTGGTAATTCAGAGAATATTTGTGAATTCCCAACAAGGTTCCTACCATCAGTTAAGAAAGCCTTGTGATTATCCTTAGTGTCCTGTACAATTTATATCTTCATAGGTTCATAGGTTCATACTAGGCTATCTGCCCTAGGGCATTTATAAGCCTAGCCAGAGTGTGTGTGGCTTTCGCCACCCCTTGCTATGTGAATATTATGCCCATATAGGGTTTACTTTACTGTGCCTCTGTCTAGACGTGACACAGTGAAGACCCCCAGTGTAAATCTACGATCTCCCATCCACTTGGCAAGATTCCTGTTGAAGAGAGTCAGTGAGGGGCTCTGCCTAACATGGAGTGGGATTCTGTTCCAGAGTGTAGGGAGCCTCTGGGTTATGAATCTGTCCCTCCAGCACATCCTATTTATTTATGTGTTGAGGTTGACATCTGTCGCTCTCGCAGATCTGATGGATTTGGATTTTCTGAGGTGGAGCATGTCCATCAATTCTGTATTGGACATGACCTTGTACATCGGGCATACATCGCCTCTGAGTATGCAGTATGTGACTGCATACAGCTGAGTCTTTCTGACTGCTGCAGGTGTCGGGTACGGTACATCCCAAATGGGGCATTGTACTCAATTATGGACCTGATAAGCGAAGAGTATAGGGGCACAATGACCTCTCTTGATGTAGATGTGAATCCTTTCATGATAAGGTGGCCAATATTGGTGGTCTTCCTAGCCACTTTGGCAATGTGAGTGTCACATGTGGGGTTACTGTCCACTTGATGTCCCTAGGTACCTGATTACTTCTTCCATATGTAATGGATTACCACCTATGTGGTGATTTGTGAGTACCTTGTTTGGTATTTGGGGAGACATTCATACTCTCCAGTGTCTTCAGGAAGGCTGAGTGGTGTTCCTGGGTCTGAGAGGGTGGTCTGTAGCATGCTACAAACTGTACAGCAGTTTTGCCTACAGTTAGTTGCACATGGATGGTGTCTGATGCTTCGTACATTGTCAGTAACCTGGACGTGTGGGTATCTTTGCTCAGTATGGATACTCCCCCTCCTTTTGTGGTTTGGTCCAGGTTTTGTGGCAGAAAAGCATGATATGAGGTATAACCTGGTAGTGCTGGGGTGCTCTCAGGAGCCTTGATGCAGGTTTCCATCACTGCACAGACATCGATGTTCTCCATACTGGGGAGGGCCTCGAGAGCATGCATCTTGAGGTTTAGACTTCTGGCATTGAGCAGCATTACCCTTATGTTTTTTCCAATTATGTTTTCTAGGGAGGTGGGTTTGTCTTTTCAGCCTTGCCTACAAAAGGCACTATGGAGGTGGCAAGAGCCTTAGCCAATATCCAGACGCCCAGGGGTGACAGGTGCAAGCCATCCCTGGCAAAGCAGCATGGCTTGTCAAGCATGACATCCCAAGCAGACACACATTGGATCCCCTTGGAATGACACCAGTAATTGAGCCAATTGTTAAAGCTGATCATTCTGTGTTTGTACTGTGGCATCATTCTTGGTGGGGGTAGGATGCTGCTCAGGGTCAGAGTCATACCAGCCTGGCCTACATAATGGGAGAGATCCTCTATGTCTCTTTACATGTAGTCCAGGGAGGTATGTCTCAGGTCATTCACACCAGCATGGACAATGACTGAGTCATATTTGTACTTGCTTTGGAGTGACCTGCGTGCTTGTGTTATGTGGCAGATTGTAGCAGCCTACAGGCAGCTTACTGTACCCTTTTCCTTGTTCAGTCTGGTGAGCAGGACATCAGTGTGTCTGACTATGGAGTCACCTATTACAAGTGTATCAGGCATGTTGTTTGTCCTTACGGGCTGTGACTGTTTGGCACACCGACTTTGTGTACTATGTGTTGCATGTGCTATGTTTGAGGGTAGTGGTTGCTTGGGTGTCTGCTTTGGAGGCCTCTGTTGATTTGGTGGTTTTTAATTAGAGCCTCTGGGAATGTTTTTGTGTGTTTATGTCTTTGGTTTGCAGTTGTGATAGGTCTATGTGAGACTGGGTTTGTGGTGTGTGTGGTTACCTTCTCCTCCTGACAAGTTTAGACAGTACTGAGTTGAGAGAGCTCAGCCTCCAGTTTGGAGACGTGGTTGCATCTCTCACATATATTTGTATTTCTTGGGGGGGTTGTCTGTGTACATGGGGCAGGTGTAACATTGCCCAAGATTCACAGATTCAACTTGTTGTAGCTGGCCTTAGTGGATTTTATGAGTGGCCATATTTTATTGCCATAATACTGATCAGAGATTACTTCCCTTTTTGGGTTTGCTCTATCATGTAGTGGCTTCCTCATTCTCTTGCATGGTTTGGTAATGGCTGGGGTCCACCATGCCAGATGCCTGTGTGTATGGTATTGGGCCTTGGTTTTATTTGGGATTGCATAATCCATGCATTCCTGACTGTGTTCATAGAATGCATTTATAAAGGGTTCTGAGGTGTGGCCCATATTTTCCACAGGCACAGGGCCTTTAATGGATTCCACATTAGTTTGGAGGAGTGCAACATTTCCTTTGCACATGTTTTTCACTGTGGTTTTCTGGCCAGGGACTGTGGTCAGGATGTGAATATCCAGTGTGATTAGTCTATGGTCTGATCTTACCAGTGAGGGATACACTTCTCATCTGGCCATAGAGTACCCATGTTGCTGATTATCACATCCAGTATGCTTACCCCTCTTGTGGGAGTGGTACGTTGTTCCTGAGCATTTTGGTTTATGGATTCTAGGAACCTTTGGCCTAGGGTTTTGGAGCTGGAATAATGCTCCCAGTCTATGTTTCAGTATTTTCAGTCACCCAATATAATGTTTGGAGAGCTTGATATTTCCATGTGTTCCAACGTAGGCCAAGTGCAGTTTCTGCAATTAGGAGGGTAGTCTGTAGCAGGCTACAAACTGGCAGGCAGTCTTAGCCACTGTTACTTGACCATGGATAGTCCATGCTGCTTCTTGTTGTGGTACCAACATGGGGGTGTGGTTATCCTTGACAATTATTGCTACTCACCCTCCTTTTGTAGTTTGTTCCATGTTTTGGGGCTGTAAAGCATGGTATGAGGTGTAACCTGGTAGTGTTAGGGTGCTCTTGTGAGCCTTAACCCAGTTTTCTGTTACATGACAGATACCAACATTCTCCATGCTGAGGGGAGTTTAGACTGCATGCATCTTGAAGTTTAGACATTTGGCATTGGGTAGCATTACATATAGGTTCTTATCCCTTGTGATACCTATGGAGGTGGGTTTGTGTTTTGAGCCTTACCTATTCAAGGCACAGTGGGGGTGACAACAGCCTTTGCCAGTATCCAAAAGGCCAGGACTGATAGGTGCACACCATCCCTAGCAGGTGGAGCATCGTGTCTTGCTCAGCATGTCATCCCAGGCTGGCACACATTGGATCCCCTTTGACTAACAGCAATACGTAAGCCAATTATTGTAATTGATCATCTCGTCTTCATATTGTGGCATCATGATTGATGAGGGTAGGATGTTAGTCAGGGTCATCAAGTTTGCATATACTACATGGTGTTACATTGCTTAACACATGGCAATCATGCCTCAGGTGGTGCTGCAGGGCTGTCTATGTTGGATGCACATACTACACTCCCTGTACATGTTTGATAGCAGGTTGTGTCAACTTAGGCATCTCTTTTACTATATGTGTGAGTCAGAGAGAGGTATCATTTCCTGGGTTCCTACTGAGCCAGTGTATGTGCTATGTGTTGCCACTTTGCCAAGGCCAAGGCATACTGGGCATGCCTCCTTCTGCCTACTGGGGCAGGCTCAGGTTGTTCCTCCTCTGAGTCACGCTCTGCCTGTGATTGACTTGGCAATGGTGGGGGGCTGTTTGGCCCAGCCCTATGCTGGTCCTGCTGCAGCTGTTTTCGCAGAATCATATTATGTAGCATAGCACATACCATTACAATTTGGGTACATGTAGTTGATGAGTACTGCAAGGCTCCACCAGATGTGTTCAGGCACCAGAACCGTGACTTGAGCAGCCCAAACACACGCTCGATTACATTTCGTGTTTGTGCGTGTGCCTCATTATGGCATTCTTGTTCAGGTGTGTGTGCATTTCTGATGGGTGTCATCAGCCACGGCTCCAGTGCATAGCCAGCATCCCCCACTAAGTGACCATGTGGGATATCCCCATTGGCAAATGTCTGGTACAGCTGCATCAAATGCCAGATATGGGAATCATGGTAGCTTCCTGGGCAGCCAGCACACACATTCATTATTATGCCCTTGGCATCACACACGACCTGGCAGTTGATGGAGGGGAAGCCCTTGTTGTTAATGTAGGCCCTACCCTGCTCACCAGCTGGTGCTTTGATGTGTATATGCGTGCAGTCTATTGCACCCACTACCTCAGGGTATTCCGCTATTTGCTGGAAGAGACGCATATTGCTGGCCAATACCTCATGGGAATTGGGGAAATATACATGCTCACTGACATGTGCTGACATGGCATCCAGGAACTGGTGCAGTACCCTAGATGCTGATGCCTGTGATATCCCCATCATATCACCAGTTGGTCTCTGGAAGGTACCTGTTGCTAGTATTCTTAGGCCAACACATACCTTGGTTTCCACTGGGATGGGTTCCCCTCTGTTGGTTCTATGTATGAGGCATGGCCTGCACAGCTCAACAATTTGCTGCAGGAGGTCTCTGTCCACTCTATAGCGCTCCACTATCTCCAGCTCATGTAACCACTGGTAGGTGACCCTGGGCCTGTACACTCTTCTCCGTCTCCTCACTGTGGGTTGCCTGGCAGCATTTGCAAAGTCACCACCCTCAGCAAGTTGCATATGTCTCCTTATAACAGCTATGGCAGCCCCTAGCATTTTTGGTCTGAGTGAAGCTTTTTCAGTTTTCACTTCTAATAGCTTACTCCTCTGTTGCAGTGTCTCTTGAGAGAAACATTCTGCACTGTTGTTTGCAGAGTTTTAAGTGCTGGGCTACTGTTCTGCCTGTGTAATTGCCTGCTTCTGATTGTTTTCACCTGCTAGCTCTGCCAGTAATCCCTGCTAGCTTCCTACTATTTCCCATGCTTCCTTTTTCCATTCTGTTTCCTCGGGGGGGAGCAACGCGCATACCAGCAAAATCACGCTCACAGTGGCTAACAAGCACGCACACATGCTTAGACGGAATAGAATCTGCTTATTCAGGTTAAAACACCTGCACACCAGCGCAAACAAGCTTACAGGTGTTTAAACAGGCTCTCACATGCTTATTCTGCCTTAAACAAATGCACTCACGCTTACACGCGTGCACTCTATCTTACTCGTGCCTACCAGTGTGCACACGCTCGCATGCACGCCCAGCAAGAAACTTTGGTGTTATCCATAGTGTACACCTTCCATTTCTTGGCTTTCCCATGCCTACTTGTTGGCACTCCTCTTTCCATGATGTGTGACTGACAGCTTTCACATGCCACTGTGCTCCAATGAGCTGCATTCGTTTCCTACATTCCCCCCTGTGATGTCACCTATCTCCTACTCTGTTACTCCCCCTTATCCTACTCCATGTGCTCATTTTCTATGTAACAGTGCGATTCACTATCCTACCACTCATTTACATAGGATTGCCTACTAATGCTTAGTTACATGTCTTACACTCCGCTTCCCCCCTTAGCAACCCCTACTCGGTGGCCATGTTGTTTTAGCCTGCTATTCCCTTCCATTGTCAACTCATGCTTTGCATAAACCCACATTTGTGGTTTAATATTTTTATTTTTCTGTTTTTTATGGCGCAGCCCGTTTGCGCGATGCTGCGCTACGTTTAAACATCGGCGATCGCCGAAAAAAATATATATTTTTATTTCATGTTTGCATCAGGTTACGTTGCCAGTGGCCACATATTTGGCCATTGGCATGCTGCCTGGGCCATTTGCAACCTTTATTTGAAGCTGACAAGGCTCCATTGTGTTATTTGCAGAATGGTACTCAGTTATCAACTGAGTATATTTCTGCAGATAACACGGCCCTTACACGGGCAGGTTTCTGCTTCCTGGATCACGAAATTACCTCATTTGCATGCCTTTCGGCTGCAAGTGAGGTAATTAGCATATCCACGCCCTGCCCGTGTAAGAGCCGTTTTAGGTGCTCTCTTACACGCACATTCAGGCTGTTGCTGGATTGCGATGGCTGCATGGAGTCTTACACTACTCTTAGACTCCATGCAAGTCATTGTGAATCCTGCCCCATGTCTTTGCCTAATATTTTTCATTTGCTGCGTATCTTTTGCTGTTTGCCCAGCTTACAATCTCTTTTTAAATGAAAAGGGTGCATTGTTATGAAATGCATTTGCTTTATATTTTTGGTATGTACATCATACAAAGTGAGGTTTTCTGGCCATTTGTTGAGCTTTGCTGTGACTAAATGGGGGGGGGGGCTGACAAACTGGCATATTTTCATCTGTTCAGCTTAAAGTCTGGTTTTATAGGACTAGTATATATTTGTATGAAATAAGTTTTAGTACTATTTATGTGAAACCAAGTTTAAACTGTCTCTGATTGTATTGAATGCTCCTGCCTTATGTTGATCTGTTCTTCATAAAATTTGTGGTTTTCTGGCAAATTGCTGATGATTGCAATCATTAAATAATGACAAGCATTAGACTTTAAGGCTTCACATCCTTCAGAAAATGCACAGCAGTGTAACAATTGCTTTTATATCAACTTTCTGAGGATGTATGAGCAATGTTTAACAGCTGTGTCTGATTGTGGAACCTTTTCCCTCATTATTGTTTAGCTTTGTCCCCTGATTCTTGGTCTAAGATGTTAACAAGTAATATTTCTATCCCAGTCAGATGGGGATTACACAGTAATGTTTCTATATCTTCTGGGTGGACATATGGGCTGTTTGTGGAAGAAAGTAACCTATCTTCTTGCCGTTTGCTCAGTCAGCCATGTGGCTTCATATGACCAAAACTGTCCTTGAGTTTGGCAAATGCCGTTGAAAATTGCAGTTATGAAATAATGAGAAACATTTGAATTTCAGATTTCATATTATTCAAAAATGCATGGTATGCCAAATTCATTCATTCAAGCAATTTTTTAAGTTTGTAAGAGCAATATTTAAAATCTGCCACTCACTTTGGGCCTTTCTCCATCATTATTTTTATGTTTTCTTTTCCCAATTCTTGCTCAAAAAGTTTGAGTATTTTTATGCAATTAAATGAGGGGGTACATGACTAGGTAGTTAAAATTCCTGGATGTGTGGGATTGGCTGTGGATGAAAGCAACTTACTTTCTTGTCATTTGATCAGTTTAAACAGTGTGATTTTCTAGAACTAGTGTACATTTACATGAAATAAGCTGGAATACTTGAACTGCAATGTGTTTGTGTAAAACAAATCTGAAATAAATTGAACCCATAATTCTTCCTTTTACATTGACCTGACATCTGTTGTATCCATAGTACACAATGGGGCTATCATTGTTGAGTATGGAAGCTGTCTGTGGATGAGAATGGCTTACCCTGCTGTCATGATCAGGTTAATCAGTAATTTGCTAGGCTTTTCTGGAGTAGAAGTGCATTCATGTAGATCAGGTTGAAATATATTACTGTGGACATTTTTTTTCACCACAATCAGGCATTTGAGATATAAGCAGTCAGGTGGCTGTAATTTATGAGTATGGGCAGTTGGTAGAACATAATGACATCAGGTGAAACCATCTTAAATCAGAAAGATAAATAAAAAGGGCATTTATGCATGGTCCCAAAAAAGTGTGTGGTGAAGGGAGCCCATTGCCTGAAAACTCTTTGGAACTTAATCTATCACTGGCTAGTGTCACTGTTTTGAACTTGAAGCCTCCCAAGATTTAAGAATTTTTAGGATTGCTTAATTTCTTAAAACCTAAATGATACATAATTATTTCTACTGAATTATTTAAAATAACTTGTGTTGTATTAAAAGTATGTAACATTCAAATTATAAAATAGTAACTGTACAGAGGATAAAGTGAACAAAGGCAAGTGATAAAGACAAACTCTAAAATTAATATTGAGTTTAAAATATTTAGAAGGATGTCACTAAAAATAAATCCTTTTTTATCAGAAACAAAAGGCAAAGACTGTGAATGAAGAGATAACATGCAAAATGGCAAACAAGAAGAGGGTGTGACACCTGTGCACTGGCCCAGGAATCAAGGAGCCTCAATCCTCACCACTAACACCAGTGAGGGGTGTCCATATAGGGAAAGGATAGTAAATACACACACAGTAAAGTACAATTTCCCTTAAGAGCACACAGAGATCATAGTCAGTCTGGGGCTGCTTTCTCCCTTTCTCTCTAGGTCCCTAATTAGACTCCCCACTGGCACAGCTATAGGGTGTAGATCTCAGCCTAGTGGGCAAGCTAAAACCTCCAGCATCCCCTCTTTCCAGCCAGTGCTTCATCTCCTTGCCCAAGTAGCTGACACATGCACACTTTGAGATAAGAGTTATATACAACCACACATACACTCCTGGGGAAGGCTGGCAAAAATTCTCCAGCTGTGCTCATTTTACCAAGACTACACAGTAGTACTACTTTCCACCAGCCACTAATATTTATCAGCTACTAAAAAGGCCCTTGACAAAATGTGTCCAATTATTGCTGTGCAATATTATTATCCAAATGGTAAGTGCAACTGAACAGTCAAGGCTTATTGGAGTGACTTGGCCAGTATCACTAAATACATGCAATGTACTCTTAGAGCTTAAATTATCACTGCACAAAACAGCCACAGTTGCAGTTGAAAGGTTTAAAAATATTTAATAATAAATAATAAAAACACAAGCAAATACTTACTATACAGTGCTAGTCATTAGTTCAGATATCACAGTGAAATACATAAAATAATACAGTAGAACAGTTCTGACATCAATACAGAAAAAATAATCTAATCTTCCTAGTTCCTAGCTATATCTAAGAGAAACACAGTTCTAAAATAAGCTTACATATAGAGCATAGGCAGTGCTGGTGAGTTGGGTGTTCTCAAGACAAATGCTCAATGCCCTCATTCTTTCTGTCCTTAAATTGATAACACAGTACCACTAATTCATTTCAGATTACATAATTTGTTTCTGGTTCCCAGGCTAACAGAAACTCAGAAGTTGATAGCCCTTTTGATCTTGCAGCTGGTCAAGAAGCCAGAGCAATAAAAGAAATTATACATGTAAATTCTAGCCATTAACTCTGGCCTCAAAACAATAGGCAGAATGCCAGCCTCTAGACATCTCAGCCCCGAGTTTTAGATCAAAAAATTTCACAATGCTTGACTTATCAGCTCTCTTACAGCAGAGTGCACAGTTATTACATTTTTTTGCAGTTCAACATCCAATACAGTCTTTTCACATTTAAGAGAACAAGCCTGTGGCTTTCATTAATATTTACAAATGACAGAATTATCTACAAAATTCTGTCTAGCTAGGCTGGCAGCATTTACATAGCTTCACACATCCCCCCCCCCCCCCGAGAACTCAAGCTAGATTTTCAAGTGACCATTGTGAAACGTTGCTTGAGAGGGTTAGGTATTATCTGAGTATACCTTACCACATCCCCTGTCTTGAGAGCCCATCTGCATTGGTATTGCTAATCCCACTATGGTGCTGCACTGACACATCATATGGTTGCAACCCTAGGCTCCATCTTAGCAACTTGGCATTTTGCTGACTGGCTTTGTTTAACCATGTTAGGGGATTGTGATCTGTCACTACAGTGAATTTTCTTCCATACAGATAAGACTGAAGTTTCTACAGTGCCCATACAATGGCTAGACATTCCTTTTCTACAGCTGCATAGCATTTCTCCCTGGGTTGGAGCTTATGACTGAGATAAACCACTGGGTGCTCTTCTCCCTCTGAAGAAATCTGGCTAAGTACAGCCCCCCACCCCATGGTTCGAAGCATCCACCTGCCCAACAAAGTCTTTGCTGTAATCTGGACAGGCTAACACAGTGGGTCCTTCCAAAGTTTCATTAAGCTTCTGGAATGCCTGCTCACGTGCTGGGGTCCATATTACCTTATCTGGCCTGTTTTTCCTTGTCAGGCCTGTGAGGGGAGCAGCTATGGTACTATAACTGGTTGACAAACTTTCTGTAGTACCCTGCTGTCCCTAAGAATGCCCTCACCTGCTTTTTGGTAACAGGTGCAAGCCATGCCTGAACGGCTTCTACTTTGGCAGGTTCTGGCCTGATCTTACCACTGCCCACTCTATGTCCCAGGTAGGAGACCTCGGCCACACCCACCTGACATTTGCTGGCCTTAATGGTCAACCCTGCCCTCTGTAGTCTGTCCAGCACCTCCCTGACATGTTGAAGGTGCTCTTGACAGGAATGGCTGCAGATAGCAATATCATCTAGGTAAGCAAGGGCAAACTCTCCTGCTCCTGCTAGGATATGATCTACTGGAAAGTTGCTAGGGCATTTTTCATCCCAAAGGGCATCTTTGTGAACTCATACAAGCCAAAAGGAGTCACAAAGGCTGACCTCTCTCTCTAGCACTGGGAGTCAAGGGCACCTGCCAATAACCCTTGGTAAAATCAATGGTGGTAAGATACTTAGCCCCACCCAGCTGCTCTAGGGCCTCATCTGTCCTAGGCATGGGGTAAGCATCTGACTCTGTGTGACTATTTAATTTCTTGTAGTCCACACAGAATCTGGTGCTGCCATCCTTCTATGGCACCAGCACCACTGGGGAGGCCTAGGGACTGTTGGACTCTTGAATTACCCCTAGTTCCAACATCTTCTGTATTTCCTTCCTCGGAGTCTGTTTGACTCTCTCAGGCACCCTATAAGGGGCCTGCCTAAGAGGCCTTTGGAGTCCTGTATTCACCTGCTGCTGCACCAGGTGGGTGCACCCTGGCTTCCCAACGAACATATCCCCAAACTCCGGTAACACTGCTCAGATTACTCAAACCTGAGTAGGAGATAACTGCTGGGACATTGCTACCCCTTCCACTGAGGTGTCATTCCGAGTCTCACTGAACAGATCAGTCAACAGATCTCCCTCAGACTCCTCCTGCAATCCACTGTAAATGCTAAGCACAAGGGTATCCCTATCATGGTAAGGTTTCATCATGTTAACATGATACAATTTGCACCCCTGCCTCCTGCCTAGCAGTTCCACCATGAAGTTAACATCACTTACTTTTCTTACCACCTTGTAGGGTCCCTCCCAAACTGCTTGCAGCTTGTTGTGTCTGACAGGAATTAGAACCATTACCTGCTGCCCTACAGCATACTCTCTAGTTCAAGCATTCCTGTCATACCATACCTTTTCCTGTTGTTGGGCTCCTGCCAGGCTATCCTGGGTCAAGCCCATGAGTTCTCT
Organism: Protopterus annectens; assembly: GCF_019279795.1. NCBI lineage: Eukaryota > Metazoa > Chordata > Ceratodontiformes > Protopteridae > Protopterus > Protopterus annectens. Next base: position 537,913,268 of record NC_056739.1, read on the forward strand.
AAGCCTTGTCCTGAGGTTTAGGACATATGCTACACCAGCTTCCTTGTGAGATTCACAATCACCTTCACACTCATCATGAATTAAATCTAGAGGTCCCCTCACCCTATTTCCATGCAACAACTCAAAGGGTGAAAAACCTGTGGATTACTGGGGAACCTCTCTAGAAGCAAGCAACAGATGGGGCAAATATTTGTCCCACTCCCTATTAAACTGGTCTGCAAATGCCCATAGCAAGGACTTGATTGTAGAGTTTAACCTCTCAACCAGACCATTATTCTGGGGATGGTAGGGGGTGGTCTTCAGGTGCTTCACCCCACAGTACTTCCACAGACAAGCTAGTAGGTCTGACATGAAAGTGGCACCTCTGTCAGTCAGTATTTCTTCTGGAAAACCTACCCTGCCGAAAATCTCTAACAAAGCATTTGCCACCTGTTCTGGCTCAATAGAGGACAAAGCCATTGCCTCAGGGTATCTTGTAACATAATCTACCACTAGGATACACTTCTTTCTTGTGGAACTTGATGTACTCCGAGGCCCCACAATATCCATAGCTACCCTCTGAAATGGCACCTCAATCACAGGCAAAGGCATCAAAGGAGCTCTCACCTTGTCTCCTGCTTTGCCTAACTTTTGGCACTCCTCACAGGTCCTGCAGTACCCTGTTGCATCTCTGGAAATTCCAGGCCAATAGAAGTTCTGCATAATACATCTCTTTATATGTTTTATGCCCATATGACCTGTAAAGAGAATATCATGGGCTATGGCTAGAAGCACCAGAAGGTAGGCTCTAGGCACTACCAACTGCTGTACCCTATCCCCTTCTAGCCCTCCCTCAGGGGTCCACTCTCTATACAGTAACCCATTGTCCCAGTATACAGATTCCCCCTTCCTTTGAGAATCAGGTGCCTCACTACTACCTGCCTCATGCCTTGCAATGTAGGGTCTGAGAGCTGAGCCTGTCTCAACTCTCTCTTTGTAGCCCTTCCCAGCTTCCCTTCCACAGGAAGTCTGGTATCCTTTGACAGTAGTGCCTCACTGTCAGCCGTGGTACTACTACTCACATCTGTCTTTGCAGTCACTCTGTCCAAGGGAACATCAGTACCCACAAGCAGCTGTGGCTCACCTTCATTCTCACTGCTACAGCATAGCTTCCTCCCTGAAGTAACCACCTCACCAGACCTGGCTGCGAGTATGCAGTCTGTTTTGATCTCCCTCAGTCTACCAGACCCACATGCTTGTCTCCTAGCCTGACTGCATGTAACGGCATAAGCACATGGTACTGCCTCATACAAATCCTTCCCTATCAGGACATCTGCAGGATGGTAGTTCGGTACCCCTGTTGTCTCAAGACAACCTACTATTGTAATTTTGTCTTCCCCACTTACTGGCTCTCTTACCTTTTGTTCCCTACCTTGCTTCTGTGGACATCTGTATGGCAAATGGCCCCACTGGTTGCATTCAAAACATTTAACTCTAGGTCCTGGACATATATCTGGACTAGTGGCTTCCCCTGCTACCAGCAGATTCTGTTGGGGCAGTCCGTGCTGCCCACCATGGCCTCTTTTAGACCCATGAGCAGTACTGGGGTCCCTTTCCTATGGATGGATGCCCTGATTGCTAGGTATAGATCTCCCTTCTTCCCCAGCTCATTTGAAGTAGCACATTGTCTATCAGCTAACCAGATCCTCAAGACCTCAGGCAAAGTGCTAAGGGCTTGTTCCCTCACCAAAAGGTCTGCCAGCCCTTCAAAAGTTGTGACCTGATATTAACTCACCCACCTATGAAAATAAGTGCTCAGTTTAACAATATATTCACACACACTTTCATGTGCCTTGTGTCTATGCTCATGAAACTTTTTTCTATATGTTTCAGGTGTTAGCTTAAAAATTCTAACAAGCAGTTCTTAACAGTAGTATAATCAAATCATTCCTGGTCAGAAATTTTAGACAACACAGTTACAGCTTTATCATGGATTAAGGGGGTCAGAAACTGTACCCAGAGCCTTTGGTCAACATCATACTGTTTACATACCCTCTCAATCATATGAATGAAACTATCAAAATGATCACCCTTTGTAAACTGCAGAAGAAATTTACTGCTCGTTTGTGCTTCTGGGGTCTGGTTACTCCCTTCCTATTACCTCCATGACTCTGGCGAAGAGTCAGCATCTCCTTTTCATGCTGCCTTTGCCTTTCCTTTTCCTCAGCTTCCAGGCGTAGCAGTTTTTCACTCTCCTCAGCCTGCAAACATCACAGTTTCTCATTTTCCTCACTCTCTAGGCACCTCAGTCTCTCAGCTGCTTCTATTTCCAAATGCCTGGCCTCCACCTAAAGTCTTTTAGCTCCAAATGGATTTTTAATTTCTCTGCAGAAAGGTTGAGCTGTCCATTATCTAAGTGTGGTACATCTCCACTGCTAGTCTGGTCATCCTCCTGGTTGCTGTTTTCTGATGCAACTGTGACCAAAGCTGCAATCATGTCTGCCTTAGTCAGGTTTCCATGCACCAGTCCACTTACCTGGCACATCTCAGCCAGCTGGCTCCTTGTCAGCTTTCCATACTCCTCTGCTGACATGCTGCCTGCTCTCCCTGACTAACTAAGTTAACAAAAGAAATAAAACAATTGTGATCTGAACTCTGAGTATTCACTGCATGGCTGATTTAGAGTACAAAAACACCTTCAGTGATCACTGTACACAAGCTACAGGAATTCACTATCCACACCACTACAAGCCAATTAGTATTTACCAACCAATTAATATGTGGTGTGGTTATCCCACTACTGCCAAACAATTATTATGTGCCACCCGTGCACTGGCCCAGCAATCAAGGAGTCCCAATCCTCACCCCTAACACCAGTGAGGGGCATCCATATAGGGAAAGGATAATAAATACACACACAGTAAAGTACAATTTCCCTTAAGAGCACACAGAGATCACAGTCAGTCTGGGACTGGTTTCTCCCTTTCTCTCCAGGTCTCCAATAACACTCCCCAATGGCACAGCTGTAGGATCCAGATCTCAGCTTAGTGGGCAAGCTAAAACCTCCAGCACCCTCTCTGTCCAACCAGTGTTTCATCTCACTTCCCAAGTAGCTGACACATGCACACTTTGAGATAAGAGTTATATGCAACCACACAGACACTCATGGGGAAGGCTGGCACAGGTTCCCCAGCTGTGCCCTTTTTACCCAGACTACATGGTAGTACCACTTGCCACCACCCACTAATATTTATCAGCTACTAAAAAGGCCCTTAACAAAGGGTGTCCACTTATCACTGTGCAAAATTATTATCCAAATGGTAAGTGCAACTGAACAGTCAAGGCTTATTGGAGTGACTTGGCCAGTATCACTAAACACATGCAATATACTCTTAGAGCTTAAATTATCTCTACACAAAACAGCCACAGTTGAAAGGTTTAAAAATATTTAAAAATAAATAATAAAAACACAAGACAATACTTATTACTACACAGTGCTAGTCAATAGGTCAGAGATCACAGAGAAATACTTAATACAGTAGAAAAGTTCTGACATCAATACAGAAAAAAACTAATCTAATCCTCCTAGTTCCTAGCTTTATCTAAGAGAAAACACAGTTCTAAAATAAACTTCCATATAGAGCATAGGCAGCATTGGTGAGTTGGATGTTCTCAAGACAAATGCTCAATGCCCTCATTCTTTCTGTCCTTAAATTGATGACACAGTACCACTGACTCATTTCAGATTACACCATTTCTTTCTGGTTCCCAGGCTAACAGAAACTCAGAAGTTAATAGCCCTTTTGATCTTGCAGCTGGTCAGCAAGCCAGAGCAATAAAATAAATTATACATGTAAATTCTAGCCATTAACTCTGGCCTCAAAACAATAGGCAAAGTGCTTCCCTCTAGACATCTCTGCTCCGAGTTTTAGATCAAAGAATTTCACAATGCTTGACTCATCAGCTTTCTTACAGCAGAGTGCACTGTTGTTACTTTTTTTTTCCAGTTCAACATCCAATACAGTCTTTTCACATTTAAGAGAACAAGCCTGTGGCTTACATTAATATTTAAAAATGACAGAATTATCTACAAAACTCTATCTTGCTAGGCTAGCATCCTTTACATATCTTTACAGACAGCAAGAGAAATGGCTATCTTAGTGCAGTTTTCCACCTTTTTATGACTGATTGCCAGAAATCATTCAAAATTAAAAAAGACCATCTCTATGACTGAAAAAGGCCAAGATCTAGGTAATCAGAAATGCATCTATCAGAGACAGTGAAACAGATATCTGAACCATTCAGTGTAGTCACGCAACATACACTTTGGAGACATCAACTTTAGCAGAAACACAGCATGAATGCAGATTCTTTCCATTTCTGTGGTATAGAGGGATGGATCCCTGATGATGACGCAAGGAAAAAGTTTCAATAAGCATCAGAATCTGGGGAACCCAAATGCAGGTGAGAAGGGAAAAGTCAATCGTTAAGGCTTTGCCTGCTCATCTCTCCATGTTTGGTGGCAACGCTTCATACATCTCTTATCTGAGACATTTGTTTGTCAGGAGGACACTCCCATCACATTTGTGAGTTATGTCTCTGTGCTGCATCCATTGCATTCCATTTACCAGATGTGTTGTGGGTGGCGATGTCATAAAGCAGAAAGGTGATGGCTACCTGTAAGATGATCATGTCACATTTGCTTCTTGTTCCATCCAAGGAACAAACCGGCGTGAAACTTAATGTATGTGGGGAACAAATGGACACAGCTGTGGAAACAGCCTAGGTTATCATCATGCTAGGAGGCCAAAAAATTAAGCAAATATATATTTATTCTGCCAGTAGCAAAAATATGTGTAAACACAGATATGTTTTCTTTAAAGCATTTACTCACAGGTCTGCCTGCTTTACATTCCTCCCTATTTTCACTATTCTCATCCTGGAACTACAAATTGATCTTAGGCAATATACCCTTACAGCAATAATGTACAGTAAAAAGTACAAAGAATGGTGCCATACTGGCCTCGGGGTGCACGCTACCATAAACCACAGAATTCTAACTATAGTAAACCAAACAAAAATTGAGTTTAAAGGTTGTCCGCCTTGCTGATGAGCTATACTTTTGCCCTGAGGTGTGGCGATGTTGGAGTTAGAATGCTTAAATGCAAGGTGGCCATGTCTTTCAAATTATTTTCAATATTTTTTTAAAGGCACATTTTAGGTTACTGGAAAATCCCAAATTTTAGTATTCTGAGGTTCGGGCTTGTGCTACTAATGTGCAATAGGTAACCAAAAGGAACACACACACACATACACACACACACACACACACACACACACACACACACATATATATATATATATATATATATATATATATATATGTATATAGCTATAGATATATATGTTCCTAGGTATGTACTAGTCTATTGGTCCTGGGGTCTATATAAGTCTAGACAAAATGTTCCCTGCCTTTTGCCACCCAAGAAAGTTATTCCCCTGCACCACTGTCTTGCAGAGTCACAGAAGTGATCCTCAGAGGTGAATTTCATATTTCCCATCCAATTGTCGAGATTTTTCTTAAAGAGAGCTAATGAGGAGTTTTGCATGTCATGAATGGGCTGTCTGTTCTAGAGCATGGGAAGTATCAGGGACAGGAATCTTTCCCTACAGCATGTTCTGTTTATTGTGGTGGCAATCCCTAGAGCATATGGCTCGGAGGGACTGGGGTTTCTTTAAGTGTAGCATGTCAAACAGATCTGGGTTTGACATGGCTTTGTATGTTAGGTAAAGGTCACATCTGAGTAGGCGATAAGTGATGGAGTAGAGTTTTTTTTGAGATGGTCTGGTTATGGCATCTGTTTGAGTCTGGTAATCCTCTTAGTGAGGTATTTCTGTGGCTTTTCTAGTTGTTGTATATGTCTTGCAAGGTACATGCCAAATAGGGTATTGTACTCTATAATGGGTCTGATGAGGGATGAGTAGAGAGAAACAATGACTTCTTTTTTTCTGGAAATGAACCCCTTTGTGATGAGGTGTGCCACATAGAAGGATTTCCTGACTACTGTGATGATATGATTATCAAAGGAGAGACTACTGTTCACCTGTGCCCCAAAGTCTCTTATCACACTTTCGGTGTTTAGCAGGCTACCACCTATGTGGTAGTTCATGGGTACAGTGTTTTCCCAAAGGGGATGACAATGCACTTCTGGGCAATGAGCTTGAGGCCATGACTTTGACACCAAGCATCAGTCTCAGTGAGGCCCCTTTGTAGAATGTCGACATCATTAGGAGATTTTATTATGGCACCTAATTTGCAGTTGTCTGTAAAGTTTGTTAGCCAAAGACCTGCTGTATTAGCCTGGACTTCTGAGAAGTAGATGCCAAACAGGAGAACACCCAGGACTGATCCCTGTGGTACTCCACTTGTCACTGGTCTGAAGTTGGATTTAGAGTCAGCTACTTTCACTGTGTAGGTTCTGTCAGTGAGCCAGTTGGCTACCCATCTTGTGACATAGGGATTTATGCCCAGACTAGTGAGTTTATCTATAATTCCAGAGTGGGGTATGGTGTCGAAAGTCATGGTGAGGTCAAGATAGGCTGTGTGTACCAACTTAACCTCATCCACAACTCTGGTGACTGCTTTAAAGAAGTCAATCAGGTTTAGGAGACATGACTTATCTTTTACAAATTCAAACTGAGTGGGGTCCAGAGTTTGGAGGTTACCAACATCCTTGTTTATAAGCTCCAAGATGATATGTTCCATAGCCTTGAAGACCAGGCTTGCCAGGCTAATGGGGCAGTAGTTCCCAGGGTCCATGGTGGCACCCTCTTTCTGAAGTGGGATAACTGTAGCTGTGCATCATTCCATAGGCAGAAAACCTGAAGTGAGGCTATGATTGAACATGGTACTTAGGTGGGGTGCCAGTTCATTTTGTAGTTTGTGCAGAACGCAGCCTGGGATGTTATCAGATCCCATGGATGCTGTGTTCATGGCTTTGGAGAGTGTGGTCTTTACATGTTCAACCATGATTACAGGGGCTTTGCATTCTTCCGGTATAGTGATGGGCCCTTGGGGGGTGGGGGGTGAAGTTTGCACTGAACCTATCTGCTAGGATGTTGGCAATATCAGCTGGTTCTGTATATCTAGTGCCATTGTCCTCTAGCTCAGAGCAGATCTGAGTGTCAACATTGAGATTCTTGACATAGCTGTAGAATGCTTTGTGGTTGTCTTTTGAATCAGTGGCAATTTTCATTTTGTAACTAGCTTTGGAGGATTTTATGAGGGATCTCAGCTTCTTACTGAGGCTGACCAGGGAGTTCCTGCAATCAAGAGATTTTACTCTTTTTTGCAACAGCTTCTTCCTTCTGTTGTAGAGTTTGTTTATGGCAGGAGACCACCAGATTGGCTTCCATTTTTTGGAGTATAGCATCTTGGTTCTGTTGGAGATGGCACAATCCATGCACTCGTTTATGGGCTTATACAGCGCATTTGTTTAGGATTCAGCAGTCGCACCTCTATTTTCCATCTGAATGGGTGTCAGGAAGCTTGCCACTTATGTCTTAAGAAGCATGAAGTTGGCTTTGGAGAAGTTTTTTTACGGAGGTTTCTTTAATGGGAGGTAGGGGCAGGATATTGATGTCTAGGGTGATTATCTTGTGGTTAGATCTGACCACTACTAGCGAGGAGTTGACTTCTGGCATGGAACATTGGTTGCCCATATTGGTAATGACCAGGAACAGGATATTGCTGCCCCTGGTGGGAGTATGGACAAGCTGATCCAGGATGGAATTTATGAATTCCAGAAAGCATTGAGCAAATAATTTAGTACATGAGTAGTTTGCCCAGTTGATGGTAGGGTAGTTGAAATCACCCATTATTAGGGTATTGGGCTGTACCTTAATATTACCTAGTATATCAAGAAATGTGGAGTGGGCATCCTGGGGCATGGCAGGGGATCTGTAACAAGCTACAACCTGAATTGCAGTCTTGCCCAGTGTTAGTTGCACTTGGATAATTTCAGATGCATTATGTTGAGCAACTAGCCTGGAAGTGTGGATATCCTTAATGAATATAGACATGCTTCCTCCTTTAGTGTTTTGGTCCATGTTAGTTAGCTAAAAGGTGTGGTATAAGTTATAGCCTGGTAATGCAGGGGTGCTCTCTGGATCTTTGAACCAGGTCTCCGCCACTGCACAGATGTCGATGTTCTCTACTTTAAGGAGTGCCTCGACTGAGTGCATTTTGAGGTTTAGACTTCTAGCATTGAGTAGCATTGCCCTCAGATTTTGTTTGCTTATACCTGCTATGGTGGTGAGTTTATTGTCTTAACCTTGCCTAAAAAAGGCACTATATGAGTGGCAAGAGCCTTAGCCAGTATCCAGAATCCCAGGGGCAACAGGTGCAGGCCATCTCTGGCAAAGTATTGTTGTCTTGTTCCAGGTTACAAATTCAACATCCTAAATGCATGAAACCCACAAGATTGAGCCCACATTCTCAAATCTTGTAACCTCAAACTGGCAAAAAGAAAGAGAACAGTGTTTCTTTTTGCAGGCATCTGACCTGTGTGATATTTTAAAAAAGTATTAATTTTTGGCTAGGCCACAAAAATCACATTCATAGAAACAAGTCCATAGGTATTGCCATCTGAAGTCATTGTCATCATTTTTCCTACATAAGACGTAGTGTCCATGATAACCAACCCCATCCCACCTCCCTTGCTGGGTTTCATAAACCTCCCATCTGAAATGTTAACAAAATATAGGAAGTACCTCCTCTCAATTCAGTTTGTAAACCATTTCCTACATTTTTTTCAAAACAAATTATAATAAGATGATGGATTAAATATATTCTTTCTCTTAAATCTAGAATTAAATTTCTCATCATGCATTTTACCTGAACACAATGCTCATAGGTTCAAATTCCTAGTAAATAACTTTTAAGTCAGTCATGGTCATGTAAACCCCTTCTCAAATAAACCATGGTGTAGTCGGCCAATTTCAATGTCAGTATAATTAACAATATTAAAATTCGGAAATGTATACACATTCACAGTACCTTTTAATTCAGTCCTTATATTATCCAATTCATGTCCTATTGTGAACTATTCCCTTTGTTACATTTTGCAATAACTGTTCTGATTCTTTTTCTAATAATTCTGTCCCTTCCATAATGGATAGAAATTGTGGTTCACACCTTGCTGTTGTCGATTCTCATTCAACAGTCTCTTGAACCCACATGAGAGTGTCTACAGAGTGAAGACTTCAATGTCCACATTGTTAACCAAATGTTCTTTCTCCACTGATACCTTAGAAACAGGAGCTTCTCAGTCCACAGTTGGAACTTTCCCTTATATGGGTACAAGCTCTTGTTTCTGTAATCAGTACTATCCCTGCCTATCTTTTCTAGTTTTAGTATGAGCCATGTTCTGTTCTGTATCTTTGAACATCTTAGTATACTGTTTTACCTTGGAAATAACAAATCCTCTGAGATGGATGTTACTAAGATAGTTATCTCTTAACAAAGCTTGGTCATATTTCTCTTGTTGTCATTACAATTTTAGTAAACTCTAAACCTTTGTATCAAATAATGCCACACCTTCATTGTGTAACAATGCATTTTGTTGCATCTCATTTGGATACTTTCCTTTTGGAGCATGTTGCAATTGAACACTTTTTTGTAAGAAACAATTGTTCATATGCAAAGTCTTAAATTTGTATAACTGTTTTACCAGAGTAGAAAGTTGTTTGAACATCGTCATAGATCCAGCCCTCATTTAGCAAGTGTTGTACTAATCAGTTTGGTTTATCTAACCAGGAAATAATGGATGGTACTCTTTTGGAACCATATCATCCCTTTCATAATTGGGCAATATGATAAAGGCTGAAAAATGACTAGGTGTAGAATGAATAATAGCATCACTTATGATGTTGGACATATTTGTTGTCCTATCATCAACTGGGACTTGGCTAAATGATTGCGGAAGCTGCTGAGCTAATAAATTCAAATTTTCCACAAGGAAGGACAACACAGGTAGTTGGGAACTTCAGTTTTCAGCTTTGATGTTGTTATCTGAAGACAAGTAGCAAATTCAAAAAGCAAATGTTATCTGTCAGGGAGTCGGGCTGGAACCTCTAGCATAAGACAAATACTGCATACCAACAATAATGCAAAACACTAGTCCATCACACATTGAGTTAAAAAAAAATAACTGAAATTGTTAAAAAATGCACTTAACTGGTTATGCACGTCTTTACAAAAGTAGACTTCATCAGAAGCAGTAAAATGTGCAAAAAAGTGACTTCATTAATTTCATCATCGTGTAATTTACGCTGTATTAAAATGCCCTCATATATTTGTCCAACTTAGAAAACCTTTCAGAACTTGCATTTATTAAAAATAGTTAGTTAAAAGCAATGACAAATCATAAAAAATATATTAATAACATCAAATTTAACCCAAATATATTAAATGTGCGATATTCTCTTTTTCAAAACAAACATCAGGGAAACACAGTCATTTAAACTGAGTGGTTCTGTAATGTCTGCCCTAAGATGTCAAACCAGTTCTCTAGTCTATAACATATTTTTCCAAGTATATCAACCTTTTCTAGAAGTACGAAAGAAAAGGAACAACAACAAAGACAACAAAAAACCCCACCAAGAATTCAAAGAATGAGGTGCAAGTGTACTGATAAAATAAACATTTTACTTTGGCCTATGCACACTGCTATACCTTGGCAATGTTCTTATATATTTTAGTTCTATTAGGTTAATAGGCTAATGGCCCTGGAGCCTTTAAAATCTTAGCCCATAGGATTACCCTGGCATCGTGCCACCTGACCTTAGTTCTCAGTGCCTCTGTCGAGTAGAGCCACTGGAGTGATCCCTGGGGTGAATTTTCTATTTCCCATCCACTCATCAAGATTTCTCTAAAGTTCATAGGTAGGTACTAGGCTATTGGCCCTAGGGCCTATACAAGCCTAGCCATATGGATTCCCTGTCTATCGGCACTTACAGAAATTTATTTTCCTGCACCCCTGTCAAGCAGAGCCACCAAAGTGACCCCCCGGATGAATTTCCTATTTCCCATCCAGTCGTCAAGATTTTTCTTAAAGAGGGCCAAAGAGGTGCTCTGCTTGACCTGAATGGGCAGTCTGTTCCAGAGTATGGGAAGTCTCTGGGACAGGAACCTAGCCCTCCAACAAGTGTTGTTTATTGGGGTGACAAGGTTTAGGTCCCTGGGATATGTGGCTCGGATGGATTGGGATTTCTTTAAGTGGAGCAGGTCCAACATTTGTGGGTGTGACATGACCTTGTATGTTAGGCAGAGTAGGTGATATGAAACAGAGTATAGCTGGAGTTTTTTGAGGCGGTCTGCATAGGGTAAATGCTTACGCCATTGATCCTCTTTGTGAGGTATTTCTGTGGCCTTTCTAGCTGTTGTGAATGTTTTGTGAGGTACATACCAAATGGGGCTATAATAGGTCTAATGAGGGATGAGTAGAGGGGAACAATGACCTCCTTTTTTCTAGATAAGAAGTCTTTTGTAATTAGGTGGGCCACGTAGAAAGATTTTCTGACTACTGTGGCGATGTAAACAAACACTTCCCACACGAACCGACAACTTAATAATACCACAAGGACACTTCTGGTATGTGAGTGGTTACAATAAATGCCACGGCTCGAACTCAGGAACTATATACACAATTTTATTTGCAAAAACAATTAATAAAAGTACGTTAAGCGCTTTCATCTGTCTCCAGACTTCTTCAGAACGTACATTTGAATGTTACAGCCAGTTTATATAGTTTTCATCAACTGCTTTTTGGCGCCAAAAATAACTCATTGCAGTACTAATTGAATGCTGACATGAATATACCTTGATGTTACATAATTATAAATGTAAATATGATTAAATATACAAATATGTATTTACTAAAATATAAAACAATATTAGCTGATTAACATTTATTTCTCTATGCATGTGATCCTAAAATATATTAAATTAAAATATATTAAATTAAATTATATTATTAAGGCTTTATGCAAAACTGTTGCCCTATTGATCAATAGTGAAATAGTGGAATGGTAATCCATAATTGGGCATTACTCATGACAATAATACAAGTTAAATGCATGAAAAGCAGATATTAACAAGGTGCATAAATACAATATTAATAAATAATTACAATTTTAATAAATGATTTCATGGTTTCAAATGGTTAAAAACTTCCATGGTTTCAAATAGTTAAAAACTAATGTTTGAAAACTGATTTAAAAATATTGGAGAATAGTTAAAAAATGTTTGAGAATGGTTAAAACATGTTTGAGAATAGTTAAAAAATGTTTGAGAAGAGTTAAAAACTGACACAAGGTGGAGAAACTAGTAAATTGTGGCAGACTATACTGTCTACTTTCTTAATATTAGAAAGGGCTTGATGCTTATATTGTCATTAATTCCTGGAAAATTAGTTGCATCACAAATTATCTGCCACTTACTTTCTTTCATTGCAAGAATAGCTTTAACATTTCCCCCATAAGGTGATGGTTCCACCTTATCGATAATATAAAACTCAAAATGATGATTCTCATTTGTATTGATTACATGACGATACAGAGCATTTCTATTGTCTTTAGTTCTAATGGCATACTGATGCTCATAAATACGTTTTTTAAGGTGTCTTTCTGTCTTACCTATGTAGAATGCATTGTATGCTACACAGGTAGCCATGTAAATCACAAAGGTAGAACAACAATTTCCTTGAATACTATGTATATAGGTATGATTAATATTATCTAACCTAGTGCCTTTGCATACTTTTATATGTTTGCATTGATTACAATGCCCACATTTTATCGTATTTTTGTTACTGTCTCTTGGTAACTTGCCTTTTGTTTTTTCCAATAATTTTTTAATATTGAAACCTGTCTTGTATACAATTTTCATATGAATTCCTAAAATAGACTCTTTGTTGGCAACAAATTGGTTCCATCTCTCTATGATACATGATTCAACATTTTTAATCATAGGAGAATAGCTTAATACACATATCCTTGGGCCAAATTCCGTTGACCTGGAATCACCCATGTTGGTGGAATTTAAATGAATATTGAAATCTCCTAACAGGGGCTTAAACTTCTTTCCCCATTCATCTGTTATATATTTGTTGATTCCATTTAATACTTTGTCAGGATATCCACGATTAATAAACATAGATCTGATAAGATCTATTTCTTTCAACATGATGTCTTTTGTTGAACTCATCCTGGCTGCCCTAATACATTGGCCCTTGTAGATGTTTTTGAAAACATGTTTCGGGTGATTACTGGTGTATGCCAAATAATCATTGGAAAATGTATCCTTCCTATGGATGCGTGATATAAAACCTGCATCCCCGTGACTTATGTATACATCTAAATATGCTATTCCATCCTCTTTGACAACATGAGTGAATTTCAAAAATTCCGTAGTATTATTGATGTAGCTTATGAATTTTCCTATTTCTTCCATCGGACCATCCCATAAAATAAACAAATCATCAAGGAATCTTGTATAATACTTGATATGCTGACAAAATTTTGATTTGAAAATATATTCAGATTCCCAATCAAGCATAACCAAGTTAGCAAAAATTGGGGCACAGGATGCGCCCATGGCAACACCTCTGGTTTGCTTGTAGAACTCGTTTTGGAACTGAATATAATTGTGATCGAAAATCAAACCCATCATGTCAGTTATTAGACAAATTTTGTCCCAACTCATATTGGTGTTTTTCCTTAGGCTGTTAGAAAAATACTCCAGACCCATTTCTTTGGGTATGCAAGAGAATAAATCGACCACATCTATGGTTATAAACTTTAATTCCTTTTTCCATAGATGTGGTGTAAGTTGTGCAAGAAACATCCAAGAATCCTTAATTAAATGTGGTGTGGACTTGTATACTGGTTTGACCCATCTGTCCACAGCCATACCTAATGGAAATGTTTTTGCTCTACTTCCAGAAATGATGGGTCTAAATGGTGGATGTTCTATATTTTTATGCACCTTCGGAATTCCCACTATGGTTGCTAACACTGGGTATTCAACCTTTAAAAATTTGTGTGTCTCAATGGTGATTCTCTTATCTAGCATATATTCTTCCAATGTCGTATCTATACGTCTATGTCCAATATTTATTTCATTAAGTGAGACTTTCTCATAATTCCCTGAATGATCTAATATATTCTGTATCTCTTTAATATAATCAGTATAATAGAACATAACTATGCCTCCACCCTTGTCTGGTTTCATCAATCTCACTTCCTTACTATTGATGAATTTCGTGAGACATTCCTGTTCTATCTTGGTAAGATTGGGTTCATTCTTATTGTCTGTTCCTTTGAATTTGTACATATCACTACATACCATTTTCTCAAATAATTGTATGTTGGAATTCATAGGGGGTATGAAAGTGCTTCTCTTTCTCAATTCACCATGTGTATTATTTTCCATCCCATTTGATAGTTGGTCAAAATGTAAAGCCAAATGCAATCTCCTACAATATAACTTAACTTCCACAATGGTATCTACTATATTAAATTTGGTAGTGGGAATAAACTTCATTCCTTTGGAGAATAAACTGAAAAATTCTTCTGTAATAGTATGAGTTGTGTAATTGAAGACATTAAACCCATTTCTGGTATGCAAGATGTTATGTGTTGTAGATGCATAACTGGATTCCTTCTCTCTGTCATCTGCACTTACAATGATCTTTTCATCTTCTACTGGTCTAGGTGCATCTGCATCTAAAACTTGAAATTCTTCCTTATTTCCTATAGGGTTTATGTAGTGGACGGAATTGACATTGACAAAATGTTGATCTGTTATTTCCATTTCCTGTTTTTTGTCCCATAATAGTTTATTGATGGATAAGTTCTCCCCCCCCCCACTGTAGCTGTAATTCATCATATTCTCTCCTATGTGTATTCAATCGTTCTTCATTATGTTGCTGTCTACTATCATGCTGTTTAGGCCAAACATATGCCCTGTTGTTGGCGTACGCTTCAACATCACGATTTAATTTTCTCTCTTTCCTTTGGAAAATCACCTTAGCTTTCCTATCTGCTTCCAAATATTGCTTGTCATACAATTCACTCCACTGGCTGAATGTACTGTTGTTTAAAATCTCAACATTGATCATGTCTACTTCGGAAATTAAACAGGACAACTTCTCATCATTTTTTTGTATTAAAACCTTAACATATTCAAACCCAAATTGATCAAACAACTTATTGAAATCAGCAATTGTATCATCATTTAAGTCATGTCCCATTGGTAATTTGAAAAATCTAATTCCTTTGGGCACAACATGTAGCATCAAACATTTACTAAAATAAGCATTCTCAATTTTGATATTCTTAATACTGTGGCGATGTGTTTATCAAAGGAGAGCTCACTGTCCACCTGTGTCCCAAGGTCTCATCACACTTTCAGTGTTAAGTGGGCTACCACCTATGTGTTAGTTCAAGGGCACTTGTTTTTTTCCAAAGGGGATGACTATGCATTTTTTGGCATTGAGCTTGAGGCCATGGCTCTGACACCAGGCATCTATATCAGTGAGGCCCTTTTTAAAATGCCCACATCCTTTGTGGATTCAATAGTGGCTCCCAGCTTGCAGTTGTCTGTGAACTTTGTTAGCCGTAGGCCTTCAGTGCTGGCTTGAATGTCAGAGAAGTAGATGCCAAATTAGAGAAGACCTAGGACTGAGCTCTGTGGTACTCCACTTTTCACAGGTCTAGTCCTGGATTTGGAGTCAGCTACTATGACTAAGTGGGTTCTGTCAGTGAGCCATTTTGCAACCCAACTAGTGACATAGGAATTAATGCCCAATAAAGTGAGTTTATCTAAGATTCCAGAGTGGGGAATGGTATTGAAGGCCTTGGCGAGGTCCAGATAGGCTGTGTGAACCACCTTACCCTCATCCACAGCTCTGGTGACTGTTTCAAAGAAGTCAATCAGATTTAGGAGACATGATCTACCTTTCACGAACCCAAACTGTGTGGGGTCCAGAAATGGGAGATTTCCAATGTCCCTGTTTATAAGTTCCATGATTATGCATTCCATGGCCTTACAGAACAGACTCGTCAGAGTGATGGGGCAAAAGTTACCAGGGTCCGTGGCAGATGCCCCCTTATGGAGTGGGATAACTGTAGCTGTGCTACATTCAGTGGGCATAAAGCCTGAGGTGAGGCTAAAATTGAACATGGTACATAGGTGGGGTGTCAGTTCATGTTGTAGTTCGTGTAGGTCACAGCCCGGGATGCTGTCTGGTCCCATGGATGCTGCATTCTTGGCTTTGGCTAGTGAAGTTTTTACCTGTGCACTCATGATTACCGGGACTTGGCATTCTTCCAGTATTGAAATGGGTCCTTTGGGGGTGAGAGGGTTGTTAAATTGGCACTGACCCTATTTTCCAGAATGTTGGCAATATCAGTTGGATCAGTATATTTGGTGCCATTGTGCTGTAACTCAGAACAAATCTTGAGTGTTGCCATTGAGGTTCTTGACATAACTGTTGAATGCCTTATGGTTGTCTTTAGAATCTGTGGCAATTTTGCTCTCGTAACTATATTTGGAGGATTTTATGAGGGATTTCAGCTTCTTACTGATGCTGACCAGGGAATTTTTCCAATCCTGGACTTTTACTCTTTTTTTTGCAGGAGTTTCTTTCTTCTGTTGTATAGTTTGTTTATGGCCAGGGACCACCAGATTGGCTTCCTTTTTTGTTTGATAGTATCTTGGTTCTATTTGGGATGGCACTGTACATGCACAAGTGTATGTGTTCATGCAATGCATTAGTAAAAGATTTGGCATACTCACTTTCACATTCTGTGTGCATGGGTGTTGTGAAGTTTGCCACTTCAGTCTTGAGAAGCTTGAAGTTGGCCTTGGAGAAATTTTTTAAGGTGGTTACCTTGGTGGGCGGTGGTGGCGGGATGTGGATGTCTAGGGTGATTAGCTTATGATCAGATCTGACCAATGAGGAGCTGACCTGTGCAGTGGAGCATCTGTCTCCCATGTTGAAGAGGGCCACTGAGGTGCTCTGTTTGACATATATGGGAAGTCTGTTCCATAGCATGGGCAGTCTCTGGGTTATGATCATGTCCTTCCAGCTTGTTCTGTTGATTGTGATAATGAGGTTGCTGTCTCTGGAGCATGTGGTGTGGAGGGACTGGGATTTCTTTAGACGTAGCATTTTTAACAGAGCTGGGTCAGATAAGGCTTTGTAAGTCAAGCAGAGATCACCTCTAAGTAGGTGATATGAGACAGAATAGTTGGAATTTTTTGAGTCTGTCCATATAGGACAAGTGTTTAAGGCCTAGGATCCTCTTTGTGAGGTACTTTTGCAACCTCTCCAGTTGTTGCAGGTATGTAGTGAGGTACCTGCCAAATGGGGCATTGTACTCAATGACTGGCCTAATGAGGGAAGAGTAGAAGGAGACAATGTCCTCTTTCTTCCTGGATGAAAACCCTTAGTAATGAGATGTGCCACATAGAATGACTTTCTGACCACAATGGCAATGTGGTGGTCAAAAGAGAGGTTGCTGTCAACCTGTGTTCCCAGATCTCTTATAATGCCATCTGTGTTCAGTGGACTACCATCAATGTGGTAATTCATGGGAACTGGGATTTTCCCAAAAGGGATGATGACACATTTTTTGGCATTGAGCTTAAGGTCGTGGTTCTGACAACAGTTATTGCTCTCAGTGCGGCCTTTCTGTAGGATGCCAACATCACATGGGGAGTTAATAATAGCTCCCAACTTGCAATTGTCTGTGAACTTTGTCAGCCAGAGTCCCTTTGTGTTGGCCTGGACTTCAGAGAACTAGATACCAAACAGAAGAGTGCCCAAGACTGAACCCTGCGGGACTCCACTCATGACTGGTCGGGAGTCTGACTTGGAGTCAGCTACTTTCACACTGTGGGTTCTATCTGTGAGCCAGTTTGAAACCCACCTAGTGATATAAGGGTTGATGCCTAGCTTAGTGAGTTTTTCAATGATTCCTGAGTGGGGAATGGTATCAAAGGCCTAGGCCAGATCAAGGTAGTCTGTATGAACCAGCTTGCTTTCTTCCACAGCTCTGGTGACTGACTCAAAGAATTCGACCAGGTTGAGCAGGTATGATCTACCCTTCATGAAACCAGACTATGTGGGATCCAGAGTTTGGAGATTCCCTATATCCTTGTTTATTAGGTCCATGATGATGTGTTCCACAGCTTTGCATATCAGACTTGTCAGGCTAATGGGGCAATAGTTCCCAGGGTATGTAGTTGCTCCTCCTTTGTGGAGATGGATGACTGTAGTAGTGCACCATTGGTAGGGACAAAGCCTAAGGTGAGGCTGTGATTGAATAAGGCACACAGGTGAGGTGCCAGTTCACTCTGTAGTTCATGTAGAACACAGCCAGGGATATTGTCAAGTCCCATAAAAGCTGTAATCTTGGCCTTAAATGGTGCTGTTTTAACTTGTGCAGCAGTAATACTGGGTGCCTGGAAATCTACTGTTATTGTGATTGGTCCTTTGGTGGGGAGAGAGGGGTCAAGTTTGCACTGAATCTGTCGGCCAGTATATTGACAGCATCTGTTGGCTCGGTATAGGAAGTGTCATTGTGCAGTAGCTCAGAGCAAATCTGGGTATTGCCATGGAGATTCTTTACATAACTATAGAAGGCCTTCTGATTGTCTTTACTATCTGCTGCAATTATGTTTTCATAGCTATCTTTAGAGAATTTGATGAGGAATCTTAACTTTTTGTTGAGGTTGATAAGGAAGTTTTTCTAGTCTTGAGACTTCACCTTATTCTTCATCAGTTTCCTACTTCTATTGTAGAGTTTGTTCATGGCAGGGGACCACCAGACTGGCTTCCTTTTTTTGGAAGAGAGCATCTTGGTTCTATTGGGTATGGCAAGATCCATGCATTTGTGTATGTGTTCATACAGTGCATTGGTATATGATTCGGGGGTCATGCAACTATTTTCCAATTGCATGGGTGCCGTGAAGTTAACCACCTCTGTTTTTAGGAGCCCAAAGTTAGCTTTGGAGAAGTTTTTCATGGTGGTTACATTTGTGGGGGGTGGGAGGGATTTGGATTTCCAAGCTGATTAGTTTCTGGTCAGATCTAGCCAGGGAGGAGTTGACTATTGGTGTAGAGCAACAGTTGCCCATATTAGTAATGACTAGATCAAGGATGTTGCTACCTCTAATGGGGGTAAGAACGAGTTGGTCCAGGGCATGGGGATTAATGAATTTCAGGAAATGTTGGGCAAGTGTATTGGTACATGAGTAGTTAATTCCCAAATCAAGTATGATCAAACATGCTCATTGAAAGGTTAACTTTGCAGATTTTCAGGTTACCATACAGCATCAGAGTATGAAATATGAATACTACTAGTGCATCTTTGATCAGACTAAGCAATCATGTTAAAATACTGCCTGAAGCAACAAATAAATCAACTGATAAGTGATCTAGCACTAGGACTAAAATAAAAATTGCAGCAGTCCTAGAAGGTTTAGTTCCATTATATGACATTATTCAACAGACCACGCAAAAGGGCAATGTTTAAAAATCTGTGGAGGTTTGGAAATTAAAATATATAGGGAAGTATTTATAAACACGTGTGTAGCAGAACAGGACTTGTACACCGTTAATCAGAATATCAAGCCCATAGTAATTCAGAAAGACCAGTACACAATGGAAGAAGAACATATAACATAAAGGACAGCAAACACATACCTAGCAATGCTGTTGTACTCCAGAATCTAGTGATCCCCCTCCCCGCTATCATGGTGATCAGCCTATTGTGCTGAATAACATGCTAGCATAACAAAACAAAACAAAACAATACATTACTAAATGAATTCCAACTAGGTTACATGGAAGGAAAATCTCTGCTAGCAATGGAAGTCCTTATGGTGCAGGCAGACCTACTACCATAACTGGAATGGCCACAGAGATACACATAGATACACAGAGGTACACATACTAAACCTAAAGTACTTGATAATAGTTTTCCTCTCACTCACAAGTACTGGCTAATGTACAATGTATGTACTGTACCTGTGTACCATGTATGTATTCTACCTATGTTCCAGATTTCATCTGTACACCACAAATCTATTTATTACCTTTATTTTGAAATTAATATTTTCTTGTTCGTTCTCTCCATTGTAACTGCTGATGTGTTGCATACCACTGTAAAAAAATGTCTATTGTAATTTGTGTGAAAAACTGATCATGTCTAAATATCTAAATGTATTTGTAATTTTTCTATGTAAAGCTTTTCTTCCCAGGCCTCTGCTAAAAAAGGGCCTTTTCAGCTCAGTCAGACAGCCCCAGTTAACAAATGTAAAATAAATAAATAAATACTTGGACCAACTTATAGCCTGTGATAACAGGTATCCTACAGGCTACTAACAGGTGATCTGTGTCTGGCATACAAGGCATCACCCGACCCATTACTACTGGATTTATTGCACATCAGCAAATGAAATGGCACCAGAAATACTCTGTCTGCAGATCTAAACCTCTTCTGCAACATTTTATTTTATTTATTTATTTATTTATTTGCTGTTGTTTAACCAGGATAGTCCATTGGGCCCAAAGAACCCGTTTTCAATGGAGTCCTGGGGATTTCAATACATAGATTATATAGAGAAAAACATAAGTATCAAACAAAACAAGTAATAGAGGCAAAATATAAAAATAAATAGTATTGTATTTTTTTTTTTTTTATTACTTGGTACAAGTGAGGAGTTGAATGGTGGAAGCAAGCATGAATTTGCTAGCTGGGAATGGAAAAAGAAAGAGGAGTAGTGGTGGAAGTAGGGTATGTTATGAAGGATGTGAGCAGGAGCATTCCCATGAGGATGTTAGATGAGAGTGTAGTCATTTTTTAAAGTGTGGGAGGCTAGCAATTGTACGGATGGATGGGGGAAGGGAGTTCCATTGGCGTGCTAGTGAGAAGGACAGGAGGTGTTGTCCTGGAGTGTGTGTGGGTCTATGACCTCTATGAGGTTTTGATTGTTAGATCTTAGAAGTCTTTGTGTTTGATGCATTTTAAAGGTAGTTGAAAGAGAGGGACAGAGTGCTGGCTGGAAGATGAATTTATGTGCATAGGTGAGTTGAGTGTAGGAGAGGTATTGGGGTAGCTCTAGCCAGTTTAGTTTTCGGAGAGGTTCACAGTGATGGGTAGATGATTTGCTGCTGGTGGCAAATCTGGCTATTTTATTGTAGCAAGATGATAGTTTGGATTTCAGAGAAGATTGTAGGTTTGTTAGAAGAGGGGCGCCATAGAGAAGGGAGGGAAGGAGAAATGTGGTAGCGAGGGTAATTTTGGTAGTAGAGGTGAGGAACCGATGGTGGAGGTAGAGGATGCCTAGTTTTTGATGGTTTTTTTTTTTTTTTATATTTAGGAGTAGATGGGAGTTGAATTTCAGCTTGTCATCAATTTGAATCCTGAGTAGTTTGGCTTCAGATACCAGCTTGAGACATGTATTGTTCTGGCTGGTGATGGAGAATAAATTTCTGTCAAAGTTATTAGTTTTGGAGGGGGAGAATATCATAAGCTTGGTTTTAGCAGCATTGAGTGCAAGGTGCTTCTCTTTCATCCATTGTTCTGTGGTGGAGAAGGCATCTTGAGTTAGTTTTAAGAGAGTTGGGATGGATGGGGCAGCACAGATGATAGTGGAGTCATCAGCATATTGAATAATATTTACAAGGGGGATAGAGTGGAAAAAGTCATTAATGAAAATATTGAAGAGGAGGGGGCCCAGAATAGAGCCTTGTGGGACACCTGTGGGTGTGTCAAGGAAGGATGAGGTGGCTTTTTTCCACTTGACAGCTTGTTGCCGATTGGAGAGATAGCTAGTAAACCAACAGAGGGAAGAGGGAGAAAGGTTTAGGTTAGAAAGCTTAGTAAGAAGGAGGTTATGAGAGAAGCTTTAGAGAGATTGAGGAGGATGGTAGATACAATGAGGCCAGAGTCCTTAGCTTTGTTCACAGTTTCAAGGAAGGATAGGAGGGCAGTCATAGTACTATGATGGGGTCTGTATCCATGCTGTGAAGGAGTTAGTAGATTGTTATCCAGAAGATGTGGAAGGAGTTGAAGATGGATACATTTCTCCAGGAGTTTTGAAATGGGAGAAAGGATGGCGATAGGATGGAAGTTGGAAATATTAGTATTGGTTCCACCTTTGTGCAGGGGAATGATGTAGGCTTTTTTCCAGATTAGAGGAACAAAATTTTTTTGGATTGAGTGGTTAATTAGGATACTGACAGGGAGGGCAATGGCTTCAGCAGCTATACTAAGGTAGTATGAGGGAATGTTATCAGGGGCATTGGTGCATGGTTTTAGTTTCTGCAGGAGTTTTTTTATGGTGGATGTAGGAATAGGTTTGATGAGGAAAGGTGGAGTTGTGGAATGAGTGGGGGAAGGTGGGGGAGGAGAAGTATAAGGTGATGTGGGAGAAGTTAGAGATGAAAGAGCTTGAGGAGGAGTGGGAGAAGTTGTAGGGGAAGATACCAGAGAGGAAATGCAGGTTGGAGAAGTATTGTTGCTTGAAAAAGAGCTGGTGAGTTTGGAAATAGAGTCTATGAAGAAAGAGTTAAATTGGGTTGCAAGATAAGTATCATCAGTATTTGGGCAAGGGATTGGGTGTCCTGTGTTCCCGGGTTTTAAAAGGGTAGTTATGCCTTTCCAGAACATCTGAGGGTTGGTTTTGAAATTGCTTTGAAGTTGGGTGAAGTAGGTACGACGGTCTGCAGAGATAAGTTTTTTAACTGAGTTACGAAGGGTTTTGTATTCGTTGAGGGAAGAAGTAGTTTTGTTCTTTTGATATTGTGTCCAGGCTTTATCTCTAAGTCGCATGGTGGTTAGGGTGTTTATACTTAACCAGTGTGTGGATTGCCTTTTTATTCTTTTGGTTTTTAATGGAGCGTGAGTATCTAGAAGGTTTAGGAAGGTGGTATTAAAGTGAGTGATAGCATTTTCAAGGGGAAGAGTCTTTAAGGGGTACCAGTTCAGTGAATTTAGTACAGCTGAGAAAGCTTCAGGTTGAATCTCCTATGGAATTGGGTAGTGATGTAATTATGGGTGACTTGTAAGGGAGATGTACAATGTATGTACTGTACCTGTGTACCATGTATGTATTCTACCTATGTTCCATCAACATAATAGTTTAGAGGGACAGGTATAGTTTGCAAAGAATACTGCTGGTATGGAACAGACTCACCATCCATATAAAACAAAGTTCATCCCTGCCCATGTTCAAGTGCAACTTAGATCAATGGATGGGAAACAGAAAATGGAACCTTGGACTGCCCCCTGTACTAGTAATGGACAGGCACAACTCCTAAATGCTTTATCTCATGCATGGTTCTCCTCAAATTATCTATGGTATGATCCCAGTTATTCTTATTAAGAGTAATATATAATTATCAATCATGGGATGGGTAATGGCAATCTATAACCAATTTTTTTATCTCAGAAATGGAAAATTGGCTAGACTTAAAAAGGACAACAAAGGCTGCTAGCCTTCTACTTACCTATGAACCTGTGAAGCATGAATTACCTTGTCCTGCACAGAGACTGTGATGGTGAGTTCCCAGCACCAGACTCTGCAGTAATGACCCCCTGTATACCCTCATGCCTAATGATGGAGCTTATTATGAATTACAACCAGGCATGATGGCTGACCATAGATAAGCAGTGCAATGCAGTTAGTTCTGGTACACTAGTCCCTGCCAAAAAGCTAACGTAGCTACTTAGTAAGGCACACTTTATTGTAACTAACTGCCTTTACATCTCTGTGCTATGTAGTGCTTCCATATTACACAACACTGCCCGTCCATGCATGGAAGCACCATCTGTGCACTTGGGTAGTCAGGGCTTCTATGCACCATCCAGTAAAATGGCCAGGCTGTTGTACACTACTAGAAACTGCTGAGATTTATGCCTGTGAATCATTATAGTTCTTACTAGTGTGGTGTACATAGTCATCATGAAGCCAGCACACATCTACACATTATATAAATGAAGCCCATGTTTGCTGATGAACCAGACAAAAAGAAGACAGCACATATCATCATGGTGAGTACATAACTTTCATTTGTCTGGATTCTTGGCATATATCACTGCTCTGTCTAAGATTATGATTGTTTGTGGATAACTGAGTGTGCTATGTGGTCGATGGAGGTGTGAGTTTATAAAGGGATCTGTTGCAGCTGTCAGAGTGCACAGAGAGGGGAAAGTTCTACAATTTGGCAGCACACATTCTGATGTGATATACAGTTAAGATAAAAAAGGTGGCAACCAGAGTGGAAGGAAAGGTCAAAAGAGCTCATAATTCTATCTAAAATATGACACTTGAAATAAAGTAGAAAAGCAGTGGCAGAGGCCAAAAGAATAAGAGTACTTATCTCAGATGGTGGAATCTGAGGATGCTGAACTCATAATGAGGCCATACCTCGATTACTGTGTTCAGGTATGGCATCCATTAAGGGATAAATCAGATAAACTAGTAGAAATAGTACAAATAACTTTGCACATAAGTAGGAATGAAAGGGTATTTGTCAAGTGAAGATAGTCTATAGATGGTAATTATTGCCTTGGTGAAGAAAAGAGAGATGTGAACATGACACAGACATTTAAAACAGGGAACAGAAGTCTGAGAAGCCAGAAGTGTGGGTCAGAAAAAAACATTTGTTGCATTTAAATTAAATGGACTTTAGTATTGGTATAAGGAAGTACTTTTTCACATGTGCAGGGATGAGAAACAAAGCAATCATGGAACTTGGGACACTAGGTACATCTGAATTTGCAATGGATTGATGTAATAAAAGTGGAAAATAATTGGGAGATGGTATGCTCCCATTTTTTTATTTGTACATCTGAAGAACACTAGCAAGCTATGTGAAGAGAGATGGGCCAAAACTGAGGGACTTACATTTTTTAAAGTTGACTAGCATGATGCAAAATAGTGTAGGTAGATGGGGAATCATGTTTGAAACACATTTTTAGAGTGAATTAGCAAACAGGGGAAGTTACATATGTAGCCAAATCATTAATGTCTTTAAAGTGCACTTCTAAAATATAGAAAGGAATATGGAGCTATAATTGAGATGCTTAAATCATTATTAGGAGTCTACAAGGTATGGTATACACTTAAGGGATAGGTGTGAGAATTTTGAATCTTCAGAATAGATGAAACAGGCATTTGTAAATGCTAAGGGATCAAAAGAAAAACAGATATGGAAAAAGATTTGGAAAAAGACACTGTGTTCTGTCAGGGATATTTGCATATTTATATCGGACTAAGAAGATGAAGGAAGAGATGACAAATTAAAGTTATGTACATGAAATAAAATAACATATTGGAAAGACAGAGATTGCAACAGCAACCTGTGCATTATTAAGTGAAAGTGCAGGAAAGACAAGTAAGCCATTCCTGTCACTTAGACATCTGCATATTTGAAAGAGATGAACAAGATGTGGGAAGGGATAAGTGGGCTATACCTGTGACTGTGGCATCTCCATATTTGAAAAAGAAACACAGTGCAAAAGATTAGTTCAGATAAATTCATGTCTGATATTGTCCTTTTCATTCTTCCTCAACCTATGGGTTAGGATCCGAGGCCCCATATTCCAGACTTTGTATCCAGCTCTCAAGCTCCTTCCTTTACCCATAATGCACCATGGCATCCCCAGTACCTCAAATCTCATTTGCCGCCACTGTGAACAGATGCAGGTTCCTCTCTCAAGCTATAATAATCTGGTTTCATGAGTTAATTTATCCATCTCTAACTTTAAACTAATCTAAAACTTTTGATATCTCCCTTTTAGTTATTTTCACAGATTGTTAGGAGTTTTAACTAATTTTCTGATACAATCTTCTTTCTACTATTCTGCTGAATAGTAAATCTTCTGTACCATCACTTGTTTTTCTTTTCCATCTGTTTACCCTTACCATCACTGGTATTTCTTTTCTGTCTGTTTACCCATTTTCCTAATATGGTATCTCTGTAGTCTACCATTGCTGGTAGTTAAAATTATTTTCTTGCTTTTGCTATTTTAAAAAAAAACTCCTTTTTGTTTTCACTACTATTCTTTTCCCTCTTTCTTATTATTTCTGATAAAGTGACCTGATTTAAATGCACTTCTTTTGGGCATAAAATCCCTAATTTGGATTCCCACAAGGAGTGTGTGTACTGCATTGGAGCCAGGTACTTGGCCACTTGCATGTTCAATGTGCTCTACTTTCAATCAAAGGGCCTTGGCAGATAAGTGAAACAAATTAATTTTGAAAGGCTTACTTCCAGCAACATCTTCATCTGGGGTCAAACCCCCACAAAATTGAGCAAGTCAGCTACATTGGAGCATAAGGAATGCTCCCCATCAAAGTACCCAAGGTCTTCATTGGAGCCACCTTTGGATCCGACTTTACCAGATCAGAAGATCCAATCCTTGGATCCGTAGGCTTCATCTCCTGTCATTATTTGAATATCTCATTTCACTGCATCCTCATATCCTAGGTCCTCAGATCTGAAGCCAGCTACTTCTCACAGGACTCTTAATCCAGAATTTGTGATAAAGCCATATTACCCACCCTGC
This sequence comes from Protopterus annectens, assembly GCF_019279795.1. NCBI lineage: Eukaryota > Metazoa > Chordata > Ceratodontiformes > Protopteridae > Protopterus > Protopterus annectens. The sequence continues at coordinate 537,939,896 of NC_056739.1, forward strand.
CTTCTCCATTGTTTCAGACTCCAAAGAAACACTCCAGGCCATCATCCACAACTTTCTCTAGGTTCTCTAGAAGTTTGCTGGAAACAGATGTGGACAGGATGATGCAAAAATTTCTCAAATCTAGATGAGGATCTTACCAGCTCCAACCCCTGTTGGATCTGTGAGTCTTCCTATGATGTCTAAGACCATTCTATCTTCTTCTCCAATCTGTCCAGTGGTTTTGGAGTACTAGTATGCAAAATCCCCTAAAAGTATGGAGCTAGAGTTGAGGAAAGTCTCTTCTTTGACTCTGACTATATCCCTGACTAGTTCTGCTCTGATTCCCTCAGATCAGAATGAGTCCTGCAGTCGACGTCTCAGTGTCAGATCTGAGGAAAGTTTAGCTCCCGTTCCATCCTTGAGGTGCAGATCCAAGAGTAGCCAAGACCTACTTTCGTCAGGAGTTTCATATCCAAGAGTGCAGATTAAAGCTTCTTCAGGTCTGTCATCTTTTGAGGGGGGTGTCCACATGGACAGCCAGTTCCAACAAGCATCCAGTTGGTTCCAATAGAGGAACTTCCTCTCTCTCCTGACCCCCCCAAAACATCCCACAGAAGAAGTACATTGGAAGAGATTGTGCAAAAGAGAGGCACATACACTCTCAAATGGAGTCTCTAATGGAGGATATTGATTTTTGATGAAGTAGAAGGGTCCCCCAGATCACTACTGGATGTCATCTCCTTTGGAGACATTTTAGAGATCCTTAGACAAAAAGGTGGTTGGTCTTCCAAAAATCCCTCTCTTGAAGAATTGTAATTTTTGGAAGTTTTTGGTTCTGGCCCATCTGTGTCTTGGGTTACCCTCACCTGGCAGATGAATTCATTGACCTAGTTTCCTGCCAGACATTATAAATGTTTAGCCCCTCAAAATGACAGACCCCACTAGAGCAAAGGAGTCAGAGTTAATGCTATGGTGATGGTGGCAGCCACCAAGAAAGAGCTAGCAGAACATAGTTCTGCTGTCCATCTCCTAAACAGGGAGTCTAGAGCATTGGACAGATTCATAAAGTGAGTTTTTGCCTCTGCAAACTTTGCCCTGAGGTCACTAAACTGCCTTGCACTCTTTACTAGACTTCAGAGAGATTTGACCAAAGAGCTATTAAATACTCTCTCAGAGTCCACATCAGCAGAGGATTTGAAAAGAATGTCCTTGCAACTGGCCAGTATTGTATCCATATCACATGCTTCAATGAGGTTGATCTTTCACAAAGCTGAAGGTAACTCACAAGCAGCTGGTTCAGGCATTGCCATAAGGAGATATGCCTAGATGTTGCTGTGTGACTTTATGAAGCCTTTTAAGATGTCCTTTATCAACACATCATTCGATGACACTTCTTTGCTTGTGCCATCAGTGAAAGAGATGCCTACCCATGGTGAACAGATGGAAACACTCTGTCTGCTATTGGAAACAAGTTTTCTACCCATCAGTGAACCTCCAAGAATCAGAGAGAAAGTGAGAAGATGTGGTTCTGAAAATCTCAGGGACCTTTCCAATAGGCAGAGGAGGAAATTCTAACAGAAGACATCACACTAGAGGCAGAGGAGGCTCGCCGAATCAGGGTTTCAGGCATTCTTTTCCAGGCATGCCATTACAGTGCTCCTGAAGTCTGCCTGCCTGTCCAACACTGGAGGTGGTCGGAGGACAGATATCCTGGCACCCAGATGCCTGTCCATATATAACACAGGATTCATGGGTGCTAAGAATAATATCAAGAAGTTATTACATACCATTTTTCCTAGTCCCATCTTCCAAAGGAAAGAAGCTTCCTGATGTTCCACCCAGTCAAATGAAAGCAGCAGAACATGAAATAGAAAAGCTGCTAGAAAAAAGAATCATCCTAAAGGTCCCACCAGACCAAATAGGATTCAGAACTTATTCATGCTTCTTTTTAGTAGCCAAGAAAACAGGAGACCTCAAACTCATTTCTGTATCTAAACAATTTAATCAGTTCAAATGGTCATGCTAGAGTCCATCCTACCCTTTCTTTACAAAGATAATTGAATGAGCTTGATAGATTTTCAGGATGTGTACTATCATAGCAAAATAGGCAGACACTCCCGAAGACACTTTCACTTTTGGCTGGGAGTTAGTCATTACTGATCCTGGCCTCTGAACTCATCACAGTCCCCAGGGTGTTTACCAAATGTATACCAGTAGTGGCGGCTCACTTGAGACCAAAAGGATTCTAAGTATTTCCAAATCTAGATGACTGGCTCCTCACCATCCCCTCCATGCTTCTCCTTCTGCATTCCAGGGACTATTTGTTCCAGATTTGCAAGTCATTGGGCATAACAATAAACTATGCCAAATTAAACTTAAAACCAGTCCAGAGCCTGGAGTTCATTGGTGCACTTCTGGATACGACAGCACAGGTAGCATCGCTACCTCCTCATTGCATTTTCACTATCAGAAGTCAGGTTCATCTTCTTCTTTCCCTTAAATCTCCTTCAGCAAGATCAGTGCTTCAAGCACTAAGTTCCATGGCAGCAGCCAGTGTATTACTTCATTTGCTAGGTTTCTTTATGCATGTTCTCCAATGGACTCTAGCTATTTAGTGGTCCATTCTGCATCAACCCCTATCTTTTCCAATCAAGTTTACTCCAATTTCCAAACAACGCATCCACTGGTGGATCCAATCAGATGATATTCATCTAGGTCAACCTTTTGTTCTACCACCCCTAATGGCCACAGTGTCCACAGACACTTCTGAACTGGGGTGGGGAGCATTTCTTGGGAAGAATGGCTCAAGGCATGTTGTCCCCCCAAGAAACCAATTTGCATATCTATGTTCTGGACAAGAGAGGTTTCCTACTTGTGTTGCAGGCATTTCAAGATGCTCTCCCTCTAGGGAATATTGCAATTCAGACCAACAGTGTGTTTGTAGGCTGGTAAATCATCAAAGAAGGAAGAACTGAAGCTTATCCCCTCTGTAGAGAGGCCAAGAGAATGTGGGAATGGGAGATCTTATCCGAACGCTTCTAATTGTGATGTACATTCCTGGGAAAATCAACATGCTACCAGACAAACTAAGCAGGTCCATCTTGATGCCTCACAAGTGGTCGCTCAATCAGTCTGTGGCAGAAATTATCTACTGTCATTGGCACCAACCTTGCAGTGACATCTTTGCAACTCCCCACAACAAGTGCAACTGGTACTTTGTTCTTATCCCTCCTCAGGGGGAGTCACCAAAAGATGCTCTAGTCCACATTAGGACCTCGGGTCTCCATTATACTTATACCCCTCTCCCCTTGACTCTCAAACTTCTGCAGAAACAAGTCGGCTGAAGAGCTCAGTAATCCTCATTGTCCCTTTCTGGCCTCAGTAAGTGTTGTTCCCCTTCCTATGGTCTCACCTTTGATACCATCCATGGATATTAGAGTCACATCTGGATCTTCTCTCTCACCCATCAGGGATCCAACACCCCAATATCCAGGCCCTCAAACTAACTGCATAGTTTTTCCACATCCAGTAATGGTTTGCCCACCCAGGTTCTCTTCCTCTGTACATGACATCATTCTGGCTTTTCAAAAAGAATCTACCAAAAAAGTATAGAAGAGCAAGTGGAAAAGATTCTCCCTTTGGGCTTTGGATAATGAGCATGAGCCTTCCTCTGTTCTAGTTTCTGCAATTCTTCAATTTTTAGCAATTCTTTTTAAAGAAGGAGCAAGTTTCTCTATAATTAAACTTCAACTGGCAGCAATTTTTAATTTTCACACTGGGGACAGAAATTATTTGTTGGCTTCATCCAAATTATGCAATGCTTTTCTGTAAGGTATTTTTCTTCTTTGACCTCCAATAAAGGATCCCTCACCTCCTTGGGATCTAGCAGTTGTGCTACAAGGTCTAATTCAGAAACCTTCTGAACCTTCAGCTAAAATTGAGTTAAAATTCCTTTCATGGAAAACAGTCTTCTTAGTAGCCATTACCTTTGCAAAGAAAATATCTGAACTTCAGGCTCTTTCTTCAAAACACCTTACATTATTTTTCACAAAGATAAGATTACCTTCTTTTTTATCTAAAGGGGCTTCTAAAAATATTATTCAATCCATTCACTTACCAGTTTTATTTCCAAACTTTTTGAATAAAGGAGAGTACATGCTGCATCTCCTTGATGGACACAGATAGTCACATGTTTATAGGTTCATAGGTTCATAGGTTCATAGGTTCATACTAGGCTATCTGAACTATGCCCATTATTTTGCTGTCCATCCATTGGCCTTCCACAGCATAGGGAGTCTTTGGGTGATGAATCTATTTTTGAGATGAAGCATGTTCATCAAATCTGGGTGTCAGGCATAGGTCACCTCTGATCATTGGTCTGATGGTGATGAGTATAGGAGACTATGACTTCCCTTGATCTAGATGTGAAGTCCCTAATAACTTCTTCTGTGTTCAGGGATTGCCATCCATTTCTGTGAGACCCTTCTGAAGGATATCTGTGTTGGATGTCCTCCTGTGTTTGCTTGTACTTCAGAAAAGTAGAATGCCAAACAAAGAGTGCCCAGGAGACTGAGCCTGTGGGACACCACTTGACAGGAGGCTTTGAGTCTGACATGGCACCAGCAACTCCCTGTGGGTTGGGTTCTGTCACTCGTTTGTTTGCATCTTGTAATGTATGGTTTTGTTTTTAATGATGAGTTTTGAATGATTTTTCAATGATACCATTGTATCAAAGCCTTAGCAGGTAGGCTGTAGGTCTGTATGGACTGCCTTTTGATCTGCCTTTGACAAAGCCAAACGGGACCACAGTCGCTATGCGCACTCCTGGGCGCGCAATGAATGAAAATGAGACTAAGATAAACAAACAACTGTAACTAACTGTTTAATTCCTTTTGAGTTCATGGAGCGGGACACCATCAGGTCCCATGGATGTGTGTTCTTTTTTTTTGAGAGAGCAGTTCTCACTGGCGCGAGAGATGTTTGGGGGGGGGGGTCAATTTTGGTATAGATATCTCTCCTAGGGGGAGGGAGAGAAGAACCTGTCAGCCAGTATGTTGTATGTTTCTGTAAAGTCTGTAGGATCAATAATCATCACATCATTTTTTGAACTGGACTGAGCATATCATCTTTTTTTTCCCTAGGTTTCTGACAGCATAGCTAAAAAGCTTAGAGTCCTTGCCTTTTTTTTTTTTTTAGCTTTTTTTTCAAAATTTTTTTGGATTTTTTTTTTTTTATCTTTTATCTTCACAGAAAACAATCCTATTCTCGACTACAACCTAAAATTCTTCCCCATACCCACCGCCACAATAAAAAAACTTTTACTTAAGCTAAAACCCTGTACTCAGGCTCCTGACAATCTACCTCCACATTTCCTGCAGCTAGCAGCAAACTCTATAGCTTATCCCATCAGCATACTCATTAACAGATCCGGTCAAGAATTCCTAGTCCCAGACATCTGGAAAAAAGCATACACTCTTGCCTTACACAAAGGTGGCACCAACACAGACACCACAAACTTTTGACCCATAGCAATTCTCTCACCCCTCTCTAAAATACTGAAAAAATGCATCCATGCCTAACTCCTCAACCACCTGTTTGAAAACCAGTTTCTGTCACCCACTCAGCATGATTTCAGACCAGGACACAGCACCACTACTGCCCTCCTCTACTTCCTAGATACAGTCAACCGGGCACATGATTCTGGCAAAATAATTACTTCTCTTTTCCTAAACCTATACAAAATGTTTGATACCATTTCCCACACCATCCTCCTTTCCAAACTACCCACCCTCCACATTTCCCCACCTACTCTACAATGGCTCAATAGTTATTTCTCCAATAGCCAGCAACCTACCAAATGGCAACGATCTTACTGTCCCTTCCTCGGTACTTCCACAGGGGTATACCAAGGCTCCATACTTGGTCCTCTCTTATTTAGCAACTTTATTAACAACTTTAACTCTGCTCTCCCACAATGCTCAGTAATCCAGTATGATGACAACTATACAATAATATGCACTGCAAATTCCAGCTCTGAGCTGCAACAAATCACCCAGAATGTCCTCCCTCACCTCTAATGAATCTTATGTTTAACAATCATCTTGCCCTAAATCCAAAAAAAAAACTAGAAGTTGTCCCACACACTAAACCTCAAGGCATTATTATAGATGAAAACCTTAACTTTAACCTGCACATAAACAATAACACCATAAAAACAAACCAAAAGCTCGGTATGCTCTATAGGCACCAACATTTTCTTAACCTTTCTACTAGACAAACCCATACAGCCACCGTTTTATTACCCTCTCTCCTTTATGGTGCCCCTCTATTCACTAATATCCAAAATTCTGCAAAATCCAAACTTGAAATATGTTACAACAAAATATCCAAATTTGTCACCAAGGCCAAATTCTCATCCCACCACTGTAATTCACTGAAACAATTAGTCTGGCTGGAACTCTCCCACCATCTCTCATTCACCCAGCTAACTACCGTGCACAAAATAATTTACAGACCCACAGACTGTCCTGCTTTCTTGATACTACCCACCCAATATCAACCCAGCAGGCAACTAAGATCTGAAAATCATCTACTTCTAAAAGTAGAAAATCCCACCTTACCTGCTGGTCAACTCCTCTATTCCTTCACTGTCACCAAACTATGGATCTCACTTCCACCTTCTATAAGAAACACAGGCAGCACCACCACTCTAAACAAATACTGAAAAATCAACTCAGCTCTTCCTGGCTATGTACCTGCTCTATAACCTAACATCCTTCTTCTCCTTATATGATAATTAAACTCCTATGCTTTTTGCTACTGCTGACTGATGATATTTTCTCTATAATTATTATTTTTATCACTTGTTGATACTAGTACAATAATTCTGATTAATATGTCTCTGTTTATACCTCTCTGATTGAATTAATCTGGCAAACAGCAAAATTCCTGCTTTTATGTATATATTCTGTATTTATTACTGAAATCACTATCTGTAAACACTGTATCTACTTTTGTACCAATTAATGTTTAATATTTTTGTGTATATATGTTCTTGTCAGAGCTTTTCTCTCCAGGCCTCCACTGAAAATGGGCTCTTTTAGGCCTATTGGACTTTCCCAGTAAATGAATGCAATAACTAAATAAATAAATAAACAGATTACAAAATCAGGTAAACTCTTTGTCTCTTTTTCACTAAAAAGGTTGGGTTGTCCAATTTCTAAAGTCACTCCTGGCAAAATTAATTAAAGACTGTATTTCATGGATTTATTCTCAACAAGGCATGACCTTACCTAAACCTCCCAAGCCTCTTTCAACCAGATCCATGGCTGCTTCATCTGCTTTTTGGTCAAGAACATCTCTTGATGATATCTGTGCTGCAGCCTCATGGTCCAGTGCTCATACCTTTGTTACTCATTACAAATTGGATATTATTTCTAGAAACAGAACTGCCTTTGCTTTGATGGTACCCTGGAATATCCTTCCACAAGGGTCATCCAAGATTAACATAGCTGGGGACTCTGTCCCATGGGAGGAAGAATGAAAAGGACAACATCAGATTTAAAAGATATGTACTCACCATAACTATGCATCTACATTGTTCATTTTCATTCTTCCTAAACTTCCATCCCATCCATCCATCATCCATCTTTTATGGAGCTACTTATAGGATTGTATTTGGAGACTACAATTTTGGGTTTGAGCCTTTCCTTTCTCTGTCAACTATACCTGTTTCTGTTTAGCTATAGGGATCTATGGCAACAAACTCTATCTGAGATAATGGGGATGGAATAGTGCATTATGAGTAGAGGGAGGAGCTTGAGAGCTGGATCTGAAGTCTGGAATATGCGGCTTAGTCAGATCCAAAGATAGGATTCGAACTCATGGGTTGAGGAAGAATCTAAATGGACAATGCAGATGCATAGCTATGGTGAGTACATAACTTTTAATTTAGCTAGCAGATCTAGAAGACTGCCTCATTGATGCCTTGCCTGTGGGAGGAATAAAGATGCTTTATTGAAGTTTCAAGTAGTTAATTTAGTTAAATAGTTGAATGAGTGCTCTTGTTCTAACTTTGCTTTTCCTATCGCCCTCTGGGTTACAGGTGGGATACCAGACCTGATTCAAGCTTTCTGTTTTCATATTTGAAACAGATGGACAAAGTGTGAGAAAGGATAGAATGGTAGACATATGGCTGAGACATCTGCATATTTGAAAATGATGAATGAGGAAGAGACGTGTAGAGATGCTTGGCTTATATATATATATATGCCTCAAACATTTACAGATCTACAAGTGACAAACAAAGGATGGGAATCATAGGTGAAGCATATCTACTACTGAGATATATGCATATTTGAAAGAAAGGAATATTATTTGGAAAAGGATAGATGGTCATGAGAAGGAATGGGATTGGACAGGCATCCTCAGTAATAAAAACATATGAAACTAGACTGGGAGCATTTACATAAAAGCATATTAACATAGCTTTTATAGGGAAACAGTGTCAAAGCTAACACATTTACGTGTTTGAAGCATAGTGACATTAGGTTATAACAAGTTTAAGATAGATCATAAATACATGCAAAGGACAGCTGGTCGAGATGGAGACACCATCACAGAATTGTTAATCAAAATGTACAATAGAAAAATATAACAAAAGGGGCATAACTATTATAGTGACTCAAAGGACTTGAATGAAAAGATAATGGTCTTCTTCACAGACAGCTTGTATTAGTTAATCAGTAGATATGACAGCTGCAAGCCCACTTAGAGACAACATTGTTTAGGTCTGGCAGTTAGCTGAGATGATTAATGCTATGAGTTATTAATGTACTGCTTCCTGCAGTCCATACTTTAATTACCTAATCCTCTATTTGCCTGTTATGTGACTCTGAGGACATCCCTTATCCATGCAGGGTTTTGGGACAATTAGGAAATTAGAATAAGCTTCTCAATGGGCTACATGCCTACTAACTACCTATGAAACAATTAGTTGAGATAAGGTCCAGGACGTTAACATTCTACTGTGTCTTTATTTAGGCCCCACAGGTTCTATTTGTATTCAGTGTATGGTTTGTATTACTGAATGTTTTGCACAGACTTAAACTTTGCATAAAGGATGTGTTTTGGAATCAAGCCCTAGTTTTCAGTACATACATACATGTTATTACTGTAACCAGTGATCAGTACTTGTTGAATTGAGCAGAAAGTATGATTACCCAAATTACACATGCACACATGTTACAAAGGGGAAAAATGAAGCAGGAATTTCACCAAGGTGATTACATTGTTTGTTTTGGGGCTGAGGGCAAATAAAATGATAATGTCCAAAATGGTTCTGGGCACATTAATATTTTTAGAATAGACCTACTTTTCTGTAGTGTTATTTCTCTGCTGTTCTAAAACAGAACATAATTTGAACATCATCATCACCCAAAGACTCCCATAGTATGAACCTATGAACCTATGAACCTATGAACATTGGAAGTGTAGGCTTGTACTGTAATTTTCATGCTCATGGCTATTTTTTTTTTTCAAAAATGTTATTGTTTGTGGGCACTATTTTGATTATGTTAATCTAGTATAAAAAAGGAAGAGAATTAGAAACATACTCATCAGGTTTGACATGAATAGTTTCATTATTAGGTTTACAACAAATTCCTATGTATGTGAGAGTATTTTTTTTTCCACAAAAATAATTTTGCCCAAGAAAAATGAATTAGCTTCTTGAAAATGGAAAATAGACAGGAAAGTAAAGGAATAAGGTACAACAGTTCTGCTCCATAGAATAGAAAATGCTGAGAATGGTATTTACATGGAAATGTAACTGCCAGGCTGCTTCTTCTTTAATGTATTCTGTCAGCCTCTACCTGCAAGGAATGTTATGTAAGCACTGCTTACTAACCTAGAAGCAAATCTCCTCTTCTATTCAGATTTTTCTGAAATGACAGCAAGGCAACTGACTTCTATCATCTGGAGTAACACTAATAAAATAATAATTTCATGATGTGAAATACTAGTGGTGTAGGCATATATTCCTGATCTATTTTTTTAGGCTTTGAAGAGAATTTGCTGTCGATATTTTATACATATGGGGGACTATATTAATAACATCTAATTACAAAAACTACTTTGCACAGTAAAACATTTAACTTTAATGAAAGAATACAAGCTATATAAATTCACTCATATATTACTGAGTATTACACCATGATCCCCCCAAAACGTGCACGCTGATTGGCCAGCGTGCCGTTAATAATCGAATATATACTAAAAAAAAAAAGTCTGGTCGGACGACTTTTTTTCCATTATTATAACTCATTTTTTTAACTGTGTCTCGCTGAACATAGTGAGACAGCTTTAAACAAACAACGAGGAGATCTCCGTTGCTTATTTGCTAATCTCTGTATGTTAAACTCATTTTTATCTTGCATGGTTAAAAAAACAATGGAAAAGCAAGATCTCCGTTGCTTTTTTTTCATCTCGCTATGTTGGCATGATTTAACATAAGCTGAGACAGTACAAATATCCTTAGCCAGTTATGTCCGTTAACCATTTAAACTATTCGCAGCTATGTTAAAAAGTTAACAACATAGCGAGACATAAAATATGAGGAGATCCATGCTTCTCCGTTACTTTATACAACTCTGATGTACTGTGCAGGCAGCGCAGTACAACAAGGGCCGCTTCTATGCAGACCTCTATTGGAAGGACATAAGAAAGACATTATACTATGCCATAGAAAAGAAACTATATTTTATTTCTTGTCTGTTGAAAGGTAATATTCAGGAATATTGCTGTTGTGCTTAAAATACAGAGAAAGTTGCTAAACTTCTTTACGTATATTGCACATCATGGCATATTAGGCTTGTCTGTCCTCAGCGGGAGCATCTTTCAATGAATGGAATCATCAGCATGATGGACTTCTGTGAAGGCAGGAATCACATTAGCCTGCATTTGCAATATAACAGCACTGGAGTTAGGGGCCACATTAGTTTGCATTTGTAATGTAATAATCGATTTAGGGGGCATATTTGTTTGAAATGTAGTAGCACTTGGCTTATGGGTCACATTAGCATGTGTTTCTAATATAACAGCACTGGATTTAAAAGCTGCAGCTTCAGTCTACAGTCAATGTGGTGGGGGCCAAAAATATCAGGAGGAATAGCTGGAGTGAGATGTCAATTGTTTGTCAGCGGCACTGTAAACTTAGCAGAGACAGCAATGAATGAATCTTGGATGAGTTAATAAATAATTTATATTACTGCATGCAAGGAGTTGCTCAGTATTGTTAATATATATATATATATATATATATATATATATATATATATATATATATATATATATATATATACATATATATATATATATATATATATATATATATATATATATATATATATATATATATATATAAATTGCCCCTTTCAGAATATGGGTTCACAGTACACTGTCACTAAATGAATGCTCTTGCATATCTAAAAGTCATAAAGACCAATTCAGAAAACAAGGCAATTTGCTAATATATGTTGGTTTGGGTTTCATTACTGCAGATATCTCTATTTCTTCTCAAGCATGCCCTGCAGTAAAGTCTTAAGCCTGTCATGATTTGTTCTTAAAATGATAGGCATTATGTGCAAAGACTGGCACATGTTCTATATTATGCAAGCATTTTTATCATTGCTGCCATGCAGTACCAGATATAGTTGGCTATTTTCTGCTTCTGTCAGGGCCAGTGTAATGAAAAACAAGGTAAAACTCAAGACAGGCAACACTGCATAAACAAAAACTACGCATGTTATTTCAAGCCTCTTACTTACAAAGTGGGTCATGTCCTAAGTTTACCCATCTCCAGCTATGTTGACACTGCCCATGGCTATAGTAGTGAATAAGTTCATAGAACACTGTTCAGTTGAATTTACAAGATTGTAGTGGAGTGATATATTTTTCCTATAAGGTCCCACTGTAACACTGAGCTGATTTAAAAGAATTACACTGTAAAATGCATGATGTTTCTGGGGTAGAGATGGACACAAGTAACGCTGCACCAGGAAACACACCTAACTTCCTGACAGTGGTCTTGTCCTGAGACAAATTCCAAATCACGATATGCTTTCTTTAGAAAAAGAAAATAAAGTTTACATTGTGTATATTTCATATGGTAAGGAAAAAGCTGAAAAGGCCTGACAAAGATGTATAAAGGAAATTTGCAGCATTAAGTTTTTCATTACATCATAGAAGAAAATTGTCTTTGAAAAAATAGAAGTGTTTCATACATTGACTCATATAAGCACAACAGTGAGGATGGGAGTCCATAAAGTTCCTGCAATCTGGCACAGTTTGCTGAGTTCCACACAAAAGTTTTGGATAACCAAGTAATTTGGAAGTAAGCCTCAGTGTATGGAGAATAACTCAATGCAAAGCAGTCTTAACTGGCAACATCTGCACAACCTCAAGCAGTCACGACAAATCTGTATGTCAAGAAAAGTTGTTCATAAATTGAGATACACATGTGCATTACCAATGTACTTGTATGGATATTATATAAGCTCAATGCAAATGACCTTAATAAGTGAACATTGCTAAAGGAATAACGATGTGCAGCAATCTATCTGAAAAATGACAAATGTTCACAAACAATCATGGATATTACAATGATATATATATATATATATATATATATATATATATATATATATATATATATATATATATATCGTAAAAAGTACATCCTATGTGTACAGATTTACCTATTTATGTTGATATATATGTAGATATCAATAACTATATTTGCATACATATATATTCAGATATACCTATTTGTGTCTATATATATGTGGATATCCATAACTATATGTGCATATGTATCTATATATGTGTATGTGTAGACATATATTGCTGTGTATATGTATATATTTGAGTGTTTATATGTAGATATATGTATGTATGTATATATATATATATATATATATATATATATATATATATATATATATATATATATATATATACTGGATAAATAAGCACCAGAGGAGAAAGGCTACACCAACCTTGTTGAATAAAATGTAGAATTTTATTACCACAGTTCCGGCTGGCACAGAAAAAAATCCAGAAGCTATTCAGCACACAAAGTCCAAACTGTTGAAAGCACAAACACAAAGAATAGATACAGAAGCTGTTCAGCACACAAAATCCAAGACTGTTGAAAGCACGTAAACTTTCTTTATTCATATTAGAAGTAAAGGAAAGGAAGCTGGTAGTACTAGATAGATAATCTAAGAAAGCTATAAAATCTGCCTCAGAACCAGTCCATAACAGACATATATCGTCCAGGTAACGCTTATATAGTTTCCAATACTTTTTAAACCTTGAATTAAGGACAAACTTCTGCTCCCATACATTCAGAATAATATTATATAAGTGTGCACATCGTGCACCATAGCAACTCCTGGATCTGTCTAAAAGTCACCTTCGTAATATATAAAATTATTAGTCAAAACTAAATCCATCAACGTGAGAATCAACCAAAAATCATTTTGATTAAATTTTCCATATTCAATCAGGGCTTCCTCAAAAGTTCCATACCTTCTTTATGTGGTATAGATGAAAATAAATCAATTATATCTAAGGTTATAAAAATTATGTTTTCGTAAATAGCTCCTTTTTCAAGTTTAATAGGTCCCAGGAATCCTTAACAATCCCTGGTCCTTCTTTCAAGATCTCTTTAAGCTTAACATCTAGCCACTTTGCTATTGGGTAACTGATCCTTCTGAGGCCACAATCGGTCTCATTGGTGGATTCAAAACATTTTATGGACTTTAGCCACTCCAAATATCACAGGGACTTTTGGTCTATCCACTGACAAAAATCTAAAAGTACTAACATCGATGGATCCCTCAAGGAGCAGGTCATTAAGCACCAACCCCACTTTTTGGTTCCCTTTATTAATCTCATTCAGAGAACACCTGCAATATCTATCTTCATTCTTCAATAATTCCAACATTTTTATTTCATAAAATGTTTGGTCCATCATGACCATACCCCCTCCCTTATCTGGTTTTGAAATCCTAATACTTTTATCACACACAAGTTGCTGTAATAGCTTATTTTCATCTTTTGTGAGGTTAGGTGCTACCTTCTATTTGATAGTTCTTTTCTGATTTTTTTCTCTATAAAGGTTTCAAAATTTTTTAACTGTTGGTTGATCGGAGGGTTATAAGTACTTCTTTTCCTTAATCCATTAACTCCAGTACCTAATTGATTACCCTCATATTCCTGGTACATAAGCTCAAAATTTTTCTTCCGAATAAACAATTTTAAATCAATCAAGACCTTACTAATATCCGCCTTTTTATTTGGCACAAATTTCAAGCCTTTCATAAAAAGCGAAAAAAAGGCTTCATTGACTTCCAGAGTACTATAATTGTATATATTATAACCATTCATTCTACAAATAAATTTCTAAAAAAAAAAAGGAAGCAGACTAAGGCCATAGCTAAGGAGAGAAAAAAATAAAACCTCCTACAAGGACACTGTCCACAACAGACCTCATCCCCATAATAGGTATGTGAAGTATAAATGCATGTAATTGGCTGTAGTACTTGGTCCATAATACTGGGGTAGATGATGTGGAATGATATACATGTGCCATCAGGTGTTGCTTATGTAATGATCTTCAGCTGAACAACTGCTATGGACATTAGAGTCTGTCCCTGTGGTAGTAGGCCATACCTGTCAACTGTGTAGAGCAGCACCGACTGACAAGATGTAAGCCAATATAGTGTGTGTTGTGTAATGGAAGAGATGTATATTACTGTGGCCAATAGCTGGTGGTGGAACTAATGCCATAATGATGGACATGTGGGTTCCAGAGCCCACCACTTGCAGGACACTTAGGTTAACATGTATTGTAGCATGCTAAAATGTCATAGGTGTGTAATAGGCTTACCTGCAATCTGGCCCAATATATATCCCCCTAATGTTAGGCTGTGTCCATATGTGGCACCTGTCTGTGTTGTAGCAAGGCAGAACAGTGCAGCTGTGCAGGAAAGAGAGTTAGAGATTGTGGACCTCATGTCTGAATGTACCCCATATATAGCTATATATATATATATATATATATATATATATATATATATATATATATATATATATATATATATATATATATATATATATATATGCATGTATGTCTACAGATATACAGATACCCATATGTAGACATATATATATATATATATATATATATATATATATATATATGAAAACACATATATACAACATAATATATCTCTACATACACATACACACACACACACACACACACACACACACACACACACACACATATATATATATATATATATATATATATATATATATATAGATATATAGATATATCTATATGGGTCTATCTGCAAAAGCTGAAAGTCCACAACGCCGACAATGAGAACACCGACACCGGATGATCGAAAATGGAGAAGACCGAAAGTTGAGAATCCCGATGTTGAGAACACCGACATGTTAAGGTAAGTGTGTGATAGGGACGAATGTTAGGGTCAGGGTGTGGGTAAGGTAAATGTGTGATAGTGACAGACGTTAGGGTAGGTTGCGGGTCAGGTAAGTGTATGATAGTGATGGACTTTAGGTTTAGGGGTGGGTTAAGTGACTTAGGGTTAGAGTGTGGGTATGGTAAGTATGCGATAGTGACGGACTTGAGGGTTAGGGGCGGATTAAGTGAGTTAGGGTTAGGGTGCGGGTAAGGTAAGTGTGCGATAGTGACAGACCTTAGGGTTAGGTTTTGGGTTAAGGTTAGTGCATAGATAGTTGTGTATGTAAGGATAAGTGTATGTTTGTAAGGTTTTTGGTGTGCTTGTGTTGTGTGTATGTTTTTTAGGAAAGGTATTTGTTTTGTTGATTGTTAGGATTGTCATTTGTCGGGCATGTGAAGTTTTGTGTTTTTGAACTTTCGGTTTTGTCGTGTCGATTATTTTGTTTTTGGTGTTTTGGCGTGTTGGTGTTATCAGGTAGACCCATAGATATATATATATATATATATATATATATATATCTGTATATGCGTATGTCTACATATATACAAACACACACACACACACACACACACACACACACACACACACACACACACACACACACACACACACACACATATATGTATGTAAATACATGTCCCCTATATTACCACCACAGTGCTGCATGTTATGTGTGAGGGAACAGCACACATAGCAATACACACAGATATATACAGCTGTAAGTGTGTGCAACATGGGAGGGTATATCACATGTATACCCCTTGTTGGGAACACATTGCCCTTGTCTGTGAAATAGGGAATGGGATTATGGGGAACAATGGCAGGTATATTTGTGGAGGTGGTCCGGGTTGGTAGATATAGAGGACAGCATACAGAGGTGGTATTTGACACATGTGGTGGGTAAACACCCTGGATGGAGTGAGTGGTCTGCAATGTGGAAGCTCCATGGGCCCCCATATGGAAACAATGGGAATAAGCCTCCCACCCATTGCTACTCACAACAGCTGTCCATGGCCCTGAAGGTGCCTGGCCTGGAGGCAATGCAGGAGGAGCATGTGAACCCTGTGAATGTGTACTGGGTGCCTCAAGGTGATATAGCACATCCCACAAGTGTCTGTGGAGGCCTTATGGAACAGACCCTGGACCTGACCTTGGGTGACAGGATCATGTCTATGTGTGCCCCTGGGGGGGCAACATCCCCTGAGATGGTTTCACCTGAAGGTAGTGCTGGACCAGTAGATGAAGAGGGCCAAGGGTGGGTCCCATATATGATGTGGCCTGGTAACATGGCCAGATGAGGTTGGAGAGGTGGTTCTGCTGGCAAATATTCCCTACACATGCTATTGTGTCACTGTTATAGAACATAAGTGGGAATTAATAGTCTACACAATCCTGGAACATGTCCAACAGCATGCATAGATATCCCCAAAAACATAGAATGTCAGATGTGCAGCAATCACATAGCAAGCATACCACATGCATATATGGAACCATAGTGGCCCTGACAATGGCATGCAGGTGAAATATTCTGTAACAGGCCAAAATTGATAGTGTCCACACAGGGAAAATGGCTACAAACACATAGCACAAAGTGTGGTACAATACATGTCCCACTGGTAGGTAAGCTATAGCCATTCCTTTTGAGTTGTGTGAACAGTTTGTTGTCACTGATATGATGGGGGGTGACAGAGATGTGTATTAAGAACTATGGTAATCCTTGCCATATGAGTTGTTCAGACCTACTTCCATCTTTATGTCTTTCAGGTAAGATGTCCCATGGCCGCCTAACTGCATATTCAGTGGCAGAAAATGATGTTGTGCTGAACTACCTTATCCAGCACTACCCTGTCCTGTTTGGCAGGGCCATCCATGAGCAGCAGGAGCAGACCACCCTGTGAACTGATCTACTCCACAGGGTCATTGATGTCAAACTGCATAACCGCACTTATGAGCAGGTCCGGCATCATTGTTCTGACCTGCTTCGCAATGCCCAGCTGCATGCAGCTGCAGTCCGGGGGATCACCTCGCAACAGGCGGGGAGGTCATGCCATCTATCTCCCCTTGACACGTGTTGCGGAGCTCCTTGCCAGCCTTGTGGCACCTGCCCGTCCGCACATGCAACAACTGGCAGACACCATTGTGGAGGTGGGTGCTACCCATACACCGGCTGAGGAGCATTCAGGTAAGGCTACAGGGCACATAAATAGACCACTGTTGTGTATTCATCCACATCTGAAGAGGTAGATAATGCATATCTGACATATCTTATATATATATACATATATATACATATATATATATATATATATATATATATATATATATATATATATATATATATACATATATATACATATATAGCTTGTTGCTACATAGTAGTAATAAACAGATGTGCATAAGTGGTAGTATTGTGGACTTGCACTGTTGGTGTACTGTAATGTTGACTCACCCTGTAGCAATGCCACAGCTGTGGCCACTGACATCACATCTTTCACACTCTTATGTAGGTCCCTCTGGTATATCACCAAGGCAGCAGCCTGTAGCTGGTGAGTATGGTTTATGTTGATGCTTGCCAATACACCAGGCATGTAATGGCTATGATATATTCCATGCACACATTTAACACACCTACCCATAATGCATGCTGTACATGTTCACGTATTGTTGCTGTTAAATGCACTGCATCACAGTGGTGACCATGATGGGGTATCAGAGGGTATGTCAGACACCTGCAAGATAACTAACATCCTGTCATTGAGAAATGTGTCCAAAGGGATTAACATAATGGTGGAACATATGCCCTACAGTAGGGACATGAGTGAAACATCACCCTTATACAGTGCAACAACAGTGTATATACCAGTATTACAATGGCAACTGTTACAGATCTGCACTATGGCATAGCCCTGAGTAGCATCCTGCCTTCGCCAGAATGATACCACACTATAAGGACAAAATAATTGACTTCAATAATTGGCTAAGCTTCTGGTGTCATTCAAAGGGGATCCAGCATCTGTCTGCCTGGGACGACATGATCGACAGACCACGATGCTTTGCCAGAGATGGTCTGCACCTGTCGCTCCTGGGATTCAGGTTACTGGCTAAGGCTCTTGCCACCCCTATAGTGCCTTTTTTAGGCAAAATTCAAAGGACAATACCACCACTGTAACAGGTACAAGCATGCAAAATCTGAAGGTAATGCTACTCAATGCTAGAAGTCTAAACCTCAAAATGTACTCTCTCGAGGCACTCCTAAAAATGGAAAACATCGATATTTGTGCAGTAACTGAGACCTGGTTCAAGGCTCCAGAGAGCACCCCTGAAATACCAGGCTACAACTTTTACCACACTTTTCGGCCACCAAACCAGGACTGAAACACTAAAGGTGCAGGAGTGTCCATATTCACCAAGGATATTCACAACACCAGGCTAGTTGCCCAACACAATGTATCAGAAATTCTCCAGGTGCAACTAACACTAGGTAAGACTGTAATCCAAATTGTAGCTTGCTACAGATCCCCCACCATGCTTCAAGATTCTCACTACACCTTTCTAAACATACTGGAAAATATTAAGATGCAACCAAACACCCTAATACTGGGTGATTTCAACTACCCTGCCATTAACTGGGAAAACTACTCATGTACCAACACCTTTGCCTAACGGTTCTTGGAATTCATAAATTCCAATGCCCTGGATCAAGTAATCCTTAGTCCCACCAGGGGTTCCTATATCCTAGACCTGGTTATTACCAACATGGGAAATCAATGTTCCACGCCTATGGTCACCCTCCCTTTGGTCAGGTCTGACCATAAGCTAATCACCCTTGACATCCACATCCCTCCCCCAATTAAGGAAACCTCCATAAAAAAACTTCTCCAAAGGCAACTTCATGTTACTCAAGTCAGAAGTGACAAACTTCATGAGACCCATGCAGATTGAAACTGAAAGTTTGACTGCTGAATCCTACACTAAGGCACTGTACGAGCACATCTACTCGTGCATGAATCGTGCCATCCCCAATAGAACCAAGACGCTCTCCTCCAAAGAAAGGAAGCCAATCTGGTGGTCCCTTGCCATAAACAAACTTTACAACAAAAGGAAGAAACTGTTGCAGAAAAGAGGAAAATCCCAGGATGCAAAGAACTCCCTTACCAGCCTCAGTAAGAATCTGAGATCCCTCATAAAATCCTCCAAAGCTAGTTACGAAAATAAACTTTCCAAAGATTCCAAAGACAACCACAAGGCATTCTATAGCTATGTCAAGAATCTAAATGGCAATGCTCAGATCTGCTATGAGCTACAACAGAATGGCATTAAATATACTGATCCCAAGGATATTGCCAATGTCATGGCAGAGTGATTCAGTGCAAATTTCACCCCCTTCTCACCCCCTAAAGGGCCCATCTCAGTACCAAAAGATTGCCAAATTCCAGTAATAATGGCCACACAGGTAAAAAACGTACTCTCCAAAGCTAAGAATACAGCATCCATGGGACCAGATGACATCCCAGGCTATGTACTACATGAACTACAAAATGAACTAGCACCTCACCTAAGTGTCGTGTTTAATCATAACCTCACCTCAGGCTTCATGCCCACTGAGTGGCGCAAAGCTACAGTTATCCCACTCCACAAGGGGGGATCCACCTTGGATCCCAGAAACTACCATCCCATCAGTCTGATGAGCCTGATCTACAAGGCCATGGAATGTATTATCATGGAACTTATAAACAAAGACATTGGCAACCTTCAAACACTGGACCCCATGCAGTTTGGGTTCGTGAAGGGACAATCTTGTCTACTGAACCTGATTGACTTCTTTGAATCAGTCTCCAGAGCCATGGACAAGGGTAAGGTGGTCCACACAGCCTATCTAGACCTCACCAAGGCCTTTGACACCATCCCCCACTCTGGAATCATAGATAAACTTACTAAGTTGGGCATTAATCCCTACATCACTCAATGGGTTGCCAACTGGCTTACTGACAGAACCCACACTGTAAAAGTAGCTGACTCCAAATCCAACTCCAGACAAGTGGCAAGTGGAGTACCTCAGGGTTCAGTCCTGGGACCGCTCTTGTTTGGCATCTACTTCTCTGAAGTACAGGCCAACACTAAAGGACTATGGCTAACAAAGTTTGCAGATGACTGCAAACTGGGAGCCATTATTGAATCCCCAAAAGATGTGGATATTCTACAAAAGGGCCTTACAGAAACAGATGCTTGGTGCCAGAGCCATGGGCTCCAGCTCAATGCAAAGAAATGTATAGTTATCCCCTTTGGGAAAAAACATGTACTCATGAATTACCACATAGGTGGCAGGACACTAAACACTGAAAGTGTGATAAGAGACTTAGGGACACAGGTGGACAGTGGTCTCACCTTCGATAACCACAT
Organism: Protopterus annectens; assembly: GCF_019279795.1. Lineage (NCBI taxonomy): Eukaryota > Metazoa > Chordata > Ceratodontiformes > Protopteridae > Protopterus > Protopterus annectens. The sequence continues at coordinate 537,960,832 of NC_056739.1, forward strand.
CACCACAAAAGTCAGGAAATCCTTCTATGTGGCACACCTCATCACTAAGGGCTTTTCATCCAGAAAAAAGAATGTCATTGTCCCACTGTACTCATCCCTCATTAGACCCATTATAGAATACAACACACCATTTGGCATGTACCTCTCAAGACATCTGCAACAACTGGAAAGGCTGCAGAAATACCTCACTAAAGGAATCACAGGCCAAAAGCAGATGCCCTTCGCTGACCGTCTAAAACATCTCCACCTATACTCTGTCACATATCGTCATCTCAGAGGTGATCTCTGCTTAGCATACAAGGCCATGTCAAACCCAGAGCTGTTGGACATACTACATTTAAAGAAATCCCAATCCCTCAGAACCACATGATCCAGGGTTATAAACCTTCTCATCACAATGAACAAAACATGCTGGAGGGATAGGTTGCTGACACAGAGACTCCCTAGACTCTGGAATAGACTGTCCATGCATGTCAAGCAGATCACCTCTTTGGTCCTCTTCAAAAGGAACTTTGATGATTGGATAGGAGATAGGAAATTCACCCCGGGGATCACGTCAGTCGCTCTGCTAGGGGGGTAAATACTGTGGGAAATAGCCAGGGAATTGTTATGGCTAGAATTGTATAGGCCCTAGGGCCGATAGCCTAGTACCAACGTATGAACCTATGAACCTATATTACTGTGGTCTACATTTTTAGCTGGGACTAGGCTGTAACACATGCTGTTCAGTGTATGGGACATTGCACACTGACACATGTGTAGGGCATACTTGTCAACCATCTGCATTTGCATCTGTACAAGTTATTGATTTATTATCACTGTTGATGGAACTGATATTAGAGAACAATATCTTTTTGTTTGAAGAAAATCTATATAGACAAAAGAATGGCGTGGCCATGGGCACTTCATGTGCAAAAGGCTATGCAAATATTGTTATGGCTATGTGGGAGAAATAATTCCTACTGACTGAGATGGGAAGGCATCTGAAGTTCTACAGGAGATTTGTGGATGATCTCTTTATTTTATGGGGAGGTGATGTAGCCTCTTTTCTATCATTCTTCCACAAAATAGATAATAGTACCAGCTTCCTTAAGTTTTCAATGAAGCATTCCTATGATGTTATAGATTATCTGGATGTCAGGTTACTTCAAAAAGATAGACGTGTTCTGGAAACTGAAATCTATAGGAAAGAATGTTATAGGAATAGCTATCTCCATAGACAGAGCATGCACCCGAGACATATATTTAAGAACACTGTAAGAGGCCAAGGTCTGAGAGCATCAAGACTCACAGCTAATCAAACTAAGTATGAGGAAGAGATCAAGAACATGAAGGAAAGGTTCATACATAGAGGGTACAGTGAAAAAGAGATACAACAGTCAGTGGATCTATCTGAGGCAAGGAACAGGGAAGCCATATTTTTCAGATATGGATACCATGATAGCTGGAGGAACTGTTAGTAAGAAACCTATGAGAGTACAAGTATCCTACTCGAGTAACATTAGATATCTACAGGAAGTATACCGAAAAAACTGGAATATACTATGTGCTGATGATGATGTTAAAAGGCTGGTAGATGACACCCCGAGATTTGATTTTAAGAATAAAAAATCTATAAAAAGATTATTATGTGGACCACAACCCATGGAAACAAGAATAGAAAATGCAGTTAGATATGGAACCTTCCCCTGCAATAAATGTAATTACTGCACCTTCGTTGACACTGGAAGTAGATTTCGACATTCAGATCTAAAGAAGGAGTTTACCTTCAGAATATTAGTTAACTGTGACAGTATGAATATTATGTACTTGGCACACTGCACAGTCTGTCCTGCCTTCTACGTTGGAATGACAACGCGAAGGCTGAGAGACCAGATGAGGGAGCATATATATGATGTCACCAGAGGAATAGAGACAAATGCCTTAGCTAGGCATGTGAGGGACCATGATGAGACACACAAATTTATATTTTTAGTAATAGACAAAGTCTATACCGACATTAGAGGTGGAGATGGTAGGAATAGAGTAGAAACTAGGGAACTAGAATGGATTATAAGGCTACGAGCTAACACTGGAGTAGGCCTGAATTACAAAATTAATATTAAACCCATTCTTCTAAATAGAGATTTAAAGAAATAGTAGGTAGTACACCCCTCCCCCCTTGACCTTTTATACTTTTTTATACTTTTATATATTTTTATACTTTTATATTGTATGTATTAAGTTGTATGACGTGATATGCTGTTTCTGTTGTCAAGCTGTTTTTAATTTTAAGCTTTTAAAAATTTTCACACTAGGTATAAAACTTTTTATACTAGGTATATTGTTTTAAGGATTAATTGGGTAGTTGATGGCAATGAAAATCTTGGTATAAATGCTGTGTTTTACTCTTCTTTAATTGTCTGATGAAGTGGCTGGTGCCACGAAAGCGCTCACCTCTTTTAATAATAAAGCTGTTATTCTACATAGCTGTGGCTGCTACCTCCTGCTTTGTTTTTTACTGTTCATTTCATTGTTGTTGGAGGTAACTCTTGCCAACACCGTTTGGTTTTCACTGCGGATATATATATATATATATATATATATATATATATATATACACATATCGGTGTGCACATCCTATGTGTACAGATTTACCTATTTATGTTGATATATATGTAGATATCAATAACTATATTTGCATACATATCTATTCAGATATACCTATTTATGTCGATATATATGTAGATATCCATAACTATATGTGCATATGTAACTATATATGTGTATATGTGTAGACATATATTGCTGTGTATATGTATATATTTGAGTGTTTATATGTAGATATATGTATGTATGTATATGTATATATATATATATATATATATATATATATATATATATATATATAGTTTTGCTTCATAATCTCGAAATGCTGAAATACCAAATTTCAGCATTCCGAGACCATGAAGCTGAGCCATTCACAATACTGAAACCCACAATCACGAATCACACAATCACAAACATACATACACCATACACCACCTAACACACACACACCATTCCACCCACAGCACACAAACCACACAACCCTACACTACATATAAGCAGGGGGGCAAGCCCCTTTGCAGCCCCTCACCCCTCCTATTTATATGTACCAGCTCCGCGATCGCACATAACATAAAAAAAAAAAACTCACACCATAGCATTCTCCACTCGCTCGCACACAAATACGCATCACACATACACAAAAACCAACAAATCCAACACTCACACTCATACTTACACCTCCCTACTCTTACCCACAAATACAAAGTACAAAAACACAAACAAACACTCACTCACCTGCAATTTCAGGCACCATAACACTACACTCAATGTATGCATAAGCGTGGATTCGAGATATTCGAATTCGCTCTTATGCACTTTCGGTATTCTAAATTTTTGGCTTCATGGTCTTGCAATGCCAAAATTTGGTATTTCAGCATTTCGAGATTATGAAGTGAAATTATATATCTCTCTATATATATATATATATATATATATATATATATATATATATATATATATAGATACATATATCTATATTTAGATATATATATATATACATATATATATATATATATACATATATGTTTACCATATGTCCAGAACATGGAGTGGAGTTCTACCTCACCGATAGTCCCAACCTCTTAGTGCAAGGGGATGTCATGTATGTATTTCAGGTATATATGTAGGCTGTTGCTACTGTAATCGGGGTTGTCTTAACAGACATGTTATGTGTGGGAGGTCACATCTGCTTTTGACATGTACACCATCGGCTACTGACAGACATCCTAAGGACATCATAGCCATCATCTAGCCTTGTATAGCCTTCTGGCACAGTCAACCACTACACACCCGTAAAACAATGCACCAATTCACATCAGTACCTGCAACCTGTGTCTGTATGTGTGGTGTATGAAGCTTTCAACTACATTCACACTCACTTCAACTCCCATTGGCCAAATGAAGCATGCTGTCTGTGTCAGACACCTTCACATTTCCTTTTTCCATATAACCTCCAGATAACCCCTGTGGTGCATGTGATACCTGCGCATTACTGTATTGTGGCAAACTAACTAGTTATGAAGTCTATTCCTGACCCTGCCAAGTGTGCCAATATATGTGAGTCCCTGAGAGAGTGTGGCTGTGTTGACATTGCCATCTGTTCATGTGGACAGGCATGTGTACTACACCTACCGTATCGCTACTATATCACTGTTGCAGATGTCACTCACCATCACATACACCTTTGGACAACTCCCCAACATGTAAGCTAAGTGATGCATGCAATAACTGCATATACATGTGATAACAATACATAGTCAGTCAGGGGTTTGAAACCCCATGCTGGTAGGTTTGTGACACAAACATGCTTAGATTTTACTCCCCTACCCCCTCCCTGACTTACATTGTCTCTGTCTGTCTCTCTCACTCCCTCCCTCTCTGGTGGATGTGGAGAAGTACACCTGCTTTGTTTAGGCAGCAGCTTGTGTTTTGTAAATGATGCTCATGATCAGCTGATGGCCTCTGCACAAATTGCAGTCCTCCTCTAGCTGATTGCATGTGGAACAGCTGTGGTAAAATTCCCATAGGCAACTGCATGGAAACACACTCTAATATCTAGGAACACCATGTTGGTGGTGGGTCTTTTCATTCACTGTGAGCAGGACCTAGATCTGGTGTTTGGAAAACAGCATCACAGATGATTTGGGGATTTACCTTTAACAACATACACCATGGAAACAGGCCAACAGACAGGAGGGGGATATACCTGACATGACTACAGAATGTAAGTGCTGCTATTCTGTATTTTGGAGTAATGTCAGTTTAACAGTTTTTGTGTGGATATGGCTGGTCTACATGTTTTAATACCTGTCATGACAGGGTTATGTTTTTGAGGAAACTTCCATCTGTAGGGACATCTGCAGACTGGGCAGTGTGTGGAGCCTTTTGTTTCTTGTGTTACTCACAGAATACCTATCTGAGAACTGCAGAAGCATAGTGTGAGGATTGCAGTCAGCACATGGTGACAGCCACGGGAGTTACTGACTTCATATCCCTCATAGGACATATGTCACAACAAACCCTGGTATGACAGTAAATGTATGAGATTATCACAGCAACATGCCAATATTGGGCCATTGTTCGTAGCTCCAGCCACAAGTCTGTCAACCTTTGTACATATGTCATGTAGTAAGAGGTGCATATGTTCTCTACTCCATTATTTATTGACATCATACCTGATAACAAGCCAGTCAGATATCAGACTGCTAGACATGTTATGTATAGTAGAGGTTGTTTCTGAGGACATAGCTTGGACATTTTGTGGTTGTGTGTACAGTATTGGGGTCTGTGTACTTAGGGTGATTGTTGACAGTATGTGTATTGCTCATACGTACATTGGGCTGTGCAAAGACTGTGGTAGATGCCATTGTTCTTATTCCTGTTCTATCTGATGCTACATGCTGCTCCAGTGTATGGTACCCTATTGGCTCACATGTCTGTAGGGCCAGAGACACACATGTCCCATACCACAGAATGCCATCAGACCATACTGTGTCATGATCCAGCGTATGTGGGGATTAGTGTGTGAGTGGCACATATGAGGATGGTGTTTATCAGACAGTCCATATACTGTCATATTAAGCTTGTGTACCATATGTGGCTGTGGATGTGTTTACATTGGTTGTGGGTATGCACTTTCTCACAGGTGTATGTTACTCTGTGCTGTGACATGCATGTAGAGCCTGCTATAATCGCAGGTGCATGTGTATTCCCTCATACAAAATGTAGTCCAGTGTTGCGGCAGTCTGCCTGTAGTTTGCACAGTGCTGTGTGGCATGCCTAGCAGCCTAATGTAATTAATCAGTGTGCTGTTATGTCCAGTTATTTGCAACACATACTGCTGCCAGGCCACCATAACTGTTGTGTATTTCTGACAAAGCAGTGGGATTCTATACAGATGTATGTCACTAACTACGGGGTAGTATGTGGCCATGTGACTTCTGCACCACCAAGTATTATGTGTCAGGACAGACTGGCCTGTGCATGCATAAACTGTGTGGGCATATGTAGTCCAGTATTTACGTGATATACCCATGTACATGGCTATTAACATCCAGATTGGGAAGCATGGTCCACATGTCTCACATGAAGGGGATATGTGTACACCTCTGGACTCATCACAGAGTGCCAGACTGTCCACATATATTTAGTCATATCTCTGCTACAGTCCACAGGATCATTACTGTACTAGCAGTGGTAATGGATGGTGTCTGGGATGTGCACAGGTCCCACATGCATGTACAGTGACATGTAGGAACTGTACCTGGGATGTCTTGCCCATGTTGTTTACACATATTATCATCAGATGTGCCAGTCCTGGCCTCATGTAGTGGGAACTGGTAATGGACATCAGATTGACCCTACACTGATAGCATGATACAGGTATTCCCTGGTGTCAGTGGCATCTGTCCATACAGGGCATGTGTTTAAGGCATGGTATGTCCTTTGTAGGTCACATTTGATGGCACCACAGTTGTTGCAGGCATCCAGTGGGGAACATAGTGAAGGCACACTGTCTGCAATTATGTGCCTGTTGTACTGATGGACAGGGTGCCATACCCTCTGTAGTCCACTGCAATCACACCATGGTTACTATCTGTGGGCAATATGCAGGGTACTACCAACATAGCAGTTTTTGCCTAGGCAAGTGTGTTTGTGTATGAGACATGGGTTGAGAGTGTTCTCTGGGTAATACAAGGGTTGCTTACTTTGTTCACCAGGCCTTGATGTCACATGTAGGGGTATGGATTGGCATCCCAGCCCCTCAGCTGTTTGACATCTGTTATCCTTTTAAGGTGGACATTGTGACAAATAATAGGGCCTCCATATAAGAAATATGCAAAACCCGCTCCACTATGGGTCCAGTTGTTACACACTCACAGCCACCTCCACACAGGGTATGAATGGCAAACACAGACACACACATTTGCCCTGTCTGGGATTAGAACTCCTACCTAACTAGTTTATCACACTACAGAATTATGCAGTTATATGACTCGCCACTGAGATTACTGGGCTTTTTCTTCCCCAAAGGTGTATTTCAGTGGGAATGACATCAGCAGGCTTGCCAAAGAAGGTAAATGGAGGTTACAATGACTGTGAATGGACTCAAAAGCATTGCACCCTACAAAGACAAACAAACACACACACAAAAATCCGCACTTGCCATGTCTGGGAATAGAGCCCCTACCAAACTATTATATCACACTACAGCATTACGCTGTTATAGGACACACCACAGAGATTACTGGTGTACTTTTTCCCCAAAGGTGGATTTCACTGGGAATGACAGCAGGCTTGCCAAAGTAGGTCAAAGGAGGTTGTAGTGACTGTGAATGGCCTCAAAAGCATTGCACCCTACACAGACAAAAACACAAACACCCACACTTGCCATGTTGGGAATTGAACCCCTACCAAACTACTATATCACATTACAGCATTATGTTGTTATAGGATGCACCATGGAGATTAATAGTGTACTCCTTTCCCAAAGGTGTATTTCAAAGTGAATGACATCAGCAGGCTTGCCAAATGTAGGGCATTTGAATTGTAGTGATTGTGACTAGCCTAAAAAGAATTGCTCCCTACACAGAGATGCACACACATAATTGCCATGTCTGGGATTATAACTTCTACCTAACTAGTTTATCACACTACAGCATTACACAATTATAAGACACACCACAGAGATTACTGGGCTACCTTTTCCCAAAGATGTATTTCACAGTGACTAACATCCGCAGGCTTGCCATAGTAGGGCTATGGGGAGGGCAGTGTGTGTGCATGGGCCATAACCCATTCATCTAGAGGTAGACATACTACACTCAGGCACACACAAGTTTATATTCCGCAGGTACATGTAAACAACTGTTAGATCACTACTGCCTTGTACAGTCATGTTGCACAGCTAGCACTAGCACCACAGAGTCTGATGCTGAGGGATACCAGCAGCTAATTTCTATGGTGAGTGACATTTACACATCATGTGGTTGTAGCCATTTGGCTGTGTGCTGGGTGGGACAGGCCTTATGATGGAAGGTTCTTTGTCACTGTCACTCTCTTCCACACAACTATGTATGTGTACTTTTGGCATATAATAGTGTGTTGTCCTTGGATATATGTGTGTATTCTTATCCAATATGGGTGCAAAGCATGACTAGTGCATACAGAGGAGTGTATGCACTAACATCTGCAACTGTCAGATATGCATGGTCCACTGTTGTTGGCAGAAATGGGCTTCATTTGTTTATGTGTGTGAGCATGCCCAGTATGACCTTTCAGTATGTTGTTTTCTGAGATTGCCTTCATTTCTCTAAGTGTGTGAGCATGCCCAGTATGCCCTTCTGTATTGAATGTGTGGATCCATTCCAGGTAGATTGTACTCCAGTGCAGACTTTTGTGTTCTACACCTACAGCTAGCAAACTGTTTCTGCAGGGTATCTGTAGATCAGTTGGCAATATGGGGTCAAACTGTACAAGGGATAGTGGGTGCTGTAGGTGATTGTGTCTCTGCTGCTTCTGCTACATGGTACTGGTGTTAGCAGAGATATTCAGATGTGTACTGTTATACACTATGATGTTTTATGTCCTCAAGTACTGTCAGGAAGACATTTTTGCTTGCAGTGATATCCTGAGGAACACAAGGTGACTGCAGCTTTGTCTAGTATTGTGGTCAAATGCCTACATATTCCTGGAAAGTTATGCCATTCTGGAGGGGGAGCTGCAGACACTTGCTGCTGGGTCTGTCTAACCACTTCAGCACCTTGGCACAGCGATGGCAGAGGATCCCATACTTGTACATCCATCAACATGACAGTATGGCCTTATCTTGCTGTGGCAATACCTCACAGCTGTACAGATTCACACAGGTTACCCAGAGGCAGGGGACATAAGTCAGGACATTACCCCTATTGTGGTGTATAGGTGGGTTTGCAGCCACCCATTTTTGTGTTTGCAGCTAGGGATAGTATGTGCAGATGGCTGTGTTTCGGACTTTGCACATTCCATGCTGCCCATGCTCCCACCCCCTCCCTCTATTATTCTATCCTCTTCCATACATTATGCAAACATTCTCTGATACTTTCCCTATAGTTATCATCTCATCACAGCTGTGTTTTGGTGTTGGTCCACAGTTCAGGCAGTGGGACATGGTGGACATGTTAAAGCGGTTTGTCCACATAGCCTTGCATATGGGTTATGTGGAGTTTGTTATGTTGTTATTTGGGTGTCCATGGCATAAAATACATTGGCAATATGGGTGAGAAGCAGGCCTTTGCCAGAGGCCTGTAGGCCATTTGGTGGTGATGCAAGTCAGCTGTAGCAGGCTGTTGCATTCTGTCAGTCCTACAGTGTTAGACTGCCATACAGTACATTCCCCTGGAGTGACAGGGTAGGAGTGCTAGGTATTCATGCCAATACTTTCTATCAGTATTGATCAGGTGATGTGGATGCTGGCAGGGTGCTGCTTACAGCTAGGGACACACCTGCATGGGACACCTGTACTGCATGCTGCATTAATTTGCTATTGCCATACACAGGTAGGGGTCATATTGTACCCATTCCCAACAGCAAGGATAAGACTGGAGAGGTACCTGTGGGTGGTGGTTGGGTGAGCTAGTTGCATGTGTGCTATGGACACTACTTGCATCTGAGTCACAGATATGCATGGGACATTCCAGTTATGCTAGCTTTGCAGGGACATCAGTTGTTTCTCAATACATCAGTCCTATCACCTTTGTGATCTGCAAGTATTCGGCAAAATGACATCGGTATTCCCTACTACAAGCCCAGATAATGTGATGCATACCTGTATGTACAAATCCAAGGGTGTGTCCATTTCACAGTTACGCATTATACACTGTATGTCTGGGGAACTTTTCCCTGTGTACCGCTTGTATATCTATTCCAACAGTCATGCCATGTCCATCTTTCAGATAGTGACACATATTAGCCCCACACATTAACAATGGCTTGCTGCTAGAATGTGTTATACTGGGAAGCATTGTCTTTGGCACTGCAGTTGTGAGGACTTGGCCCTATCATCGGCAGTAGTGGGCAATGGCCACCAGGTCAAACCTCAACATGCATACATACTGACCACTCTCGCACAATATGAAACACACACCAACCTAATACACGCATACCTGCATATTGTACAAATGCTACAATCTATCCTGCTACCTTGGCCACCTCAGGTCATCTGTGCTCCACTGGTATTATACCTACACATACATGTTACTACATGTCTACATCAGATTGGAGGGGGGGCACACCTGACTGTTACTACTTTTCTACATAGGATTGGGGGGGCACACCTGACTATTTCTACATTTCTGCACAGTATTGGGGAGCACACCTGACTGTTTCTACAGTTCTACACAGGATTGGGGGGGGGGGCACCTGACTATTTCTACATTTCTACATAGGATTGGGGGGCACACCTGACTGTTACACCATGTCTACATTGGATTGGGGGGGCACACCAGACTGTTACTACATTTCTACATAGGACTGGGGGGCACACCTGACTGTTACTACATTTCTACTTAGGATTGGGTGGCACACCTGACTGTTACATGTCTACATCAGATTGGGGGGGGGCACATCAGACTTTTACTACATTTCTACACAGGATTGGGTTTGGGGAACACCTAACTACTTCTGCATTTCTACATAGGATTGGGGGCACACCTGACTGTTTCTACATTTCTACACAGGATTGGGGGGTACGCCTGACTGTTTCTACATTTCTACATAGGATTGGGGGGGTACACCAGAAACTTGTACACATTTGCTATGACTGTACTGGTATGTCAGGTGCTCCATTTAATTCTGTATTGTAACCTATCATGCTGACTAGAGGCATATCAGTGTACTGCAGGTCTTAAGTATGATTGACCTACATATCAGTTTCTGACTTCTTACCCTTCAGAAATAACATCCCACTGCCTGACCTGAGGGAGTCTGTCTGTGTAGGCCTGGAGGGGGAGGTTACCTATAGCCATCATTCAAAGGCCTTAGCACGGCCTTTGTTTGTGTTTATCTACACCTGTCCTGCTGGCTGAGACTGTTGTTGGGTATGTGAACCACCCTGACTGGCATGTGAGTGTCATATGGACACACATGTGGCCCAGCACATTTCCTGCAGTGGGTTTTGTCACCATGTGTAGTACTGGCTACTATGAAGACACCAGTATTTGTTACAGATCACATGCTGCCACTATAGGTGTCTACTATCTGCTGACATCCCATTCAGCCACCCAATTCCCTTGCATGGTCACATCTATACCATAGATACAAGTAACAACACATACTACTACATTCAGCAATTGGTAAGAAGAGTGACTTATCTTGTGGGTGTGCCAGTAATGAGGATGGTGCTGGAGGGCTGCCTATGTTGGATGCACATAGCACACTCCCTACACATGGTTGACCACAGGTAGTGTAATGTTTGGCATCCCTTTTACTGTATGTGCAAGTCAGAGAGAGGTGTCATTCCCTGGGTCTCTCCTTTGTCAGTGTATGTGCTATGCATTGCCTCTTTGCCAAGGCCAGGGCATACTGGGCATGCCTCCTTCTGCCTACTGGGGCTGGCTCAGGTTGTTCCTCTTCCTCCAACTCACTCTGTGCCTGTGCATGCCTTGTCAATGGTGGGGGCTGTATGGCCCTGCCCCGTGCTGTTCCTGCTGCAACTGTTTCCACAGGATCGTATTGTGTAGCATGGCACATACAATGGCAATTTGAGTACATGTAGCTGGGGACTACTGCAAGGCTCCACCAGATGTGTCCTGGCACCGGAACCATGACTTGAGTACCCCAAACACACAATCTTTTATAATTCTGGTCTGTGCGTGTGCCTCATTATGGAGTTCTTTTTCGGTTGTGTGCGCATTTCTGATGGGTGTCATCAGCCATGACTCCAGTGCATAAACAGCATCCCCCATTATGTGACCGTAAGTGATGTCCCCACTGGAAATCTCTGGTACAGCTGTGTCAGATGCCAGATGTGGGAATAGTGATAGCTTCCAAGGCAGCCAGCACACACATTCATTATTATGCCGTGGGCATCGCACATGACCTGGCAGTTGATGAAGGGGAAGCACTTGTGGTTGATGTAGACCATACCCCGCTCACCGGGTGGTGCTTTGATGTATATGTGCAGGCAGTCTATACCACCCACTACCTTAGGGTATTCTGCTGTTTGGTGGAAGAGACGCATATTGCTGGCCAACACCTCACAGGTGTTAGGGAAGTATACATGCTCACTGGCATGAGCTGACATGGCATCCAGGAACTGGTGGAGTACCCTGGATGCTGATGCCTGTGAAATCCCCATGATATCCCCAGTTGGCTTTTGGAAGGTACCTGTGGCTAGTATTCTTAGGCCTACACATACTTTGGTATCCACTGGGATGGGTTCCCATCTGTTAGTTTTGTGTGTCAGGCGAGGCCATCACAGCTCAACAATTTGCTGTATGAGGTCCTTGTCCACCCTGTAGTGCTCCACTATCTCCAGCTCATGTAGCCCCTGGTAGGTTACCCTGGGTCTGTGCAGCCTTCTCCGTCTCCTCACTGTGGGTTGGTCAACAGCATTCCCATCCTCACCACCCTCAGCCTCTTCCACATGTTGATGTATGAACGCTACTGCAGCCCCTAGCATTTTGTTGTTTTTGTTTGTTAAACCTTCCCCGCTTGTATACACCGGTGGTGTAGAGTATGTGGGAAAAACAGAGTGAAAGGTGTTTGCATAGTTTTTAGTAGTATTCTGGGTTGGGCTGGTTTGCTGCCTGTGTAATTGGCTGATTCTGATACATTTCACCTGCCAGCTATGCTAGTTCTCCCTGATTACCTTCCTACTGCTGTATTCCCTTCCCATTGCCTCCCTGTTTAAGCCTGAGGGCACTCCACATAAACACAGTGCTCAAATGTGCACAGAGCTGCTATTTCCTGGTTTACTTTTTTTTTTTCTTTAAAACCTGGTGCACGGTGCGCATACCCACTTAGGTAATGTAAAGATTGCTAGGCAGTCTCAGATACACACCTTTGCTTAGCTCTGCTAACCTAAGGGCAAACCCAAGCCACAGTACTCCAATCTGCTTACAGTATGCCTGACACACACCCAATTATGTCAACTAACTCCTAGGCTTGCACCAAGCTATTCCTGCACTTACACTGTTAGGTGCTGACTAGCATTGAGGGAAAATCTGGGGTTCAGTATCATTCCCCTCATTTGCATAGGATTGCCTGCTGATGCATAGTTACAGGTCCCACACTGAGCCTCCCCCCTTAGCAACCACTATTCACTGGCCATGTTGTCTTCTGCCTGCCATTGAGTATAATGGCAAAATAGTGATTTTGGTTAGAATGCTTCTTTCATTTTTTTTTTTTATTTTTCGCCCGATCCCATACGTGTGGCGTATAAATGGTGTAGTAGCGCCATATGTATATTAATGAAGGTGCGCTGCCACCACACCACCACATCCACGTGCATAGGACACGTGCGCGAGTGCATGGGGTGTTACTAAGCTGCGCCCGGAGGCGTGTCAATGTCGGCTGGTGATGAGAAACCTAAACTGCTGAATATTATAGCCTGCCTGCAATAGTAATCGCATCTATCAGTGTCCGTGGATAATGAAACGTATGCAAAGCATGCAAGACAGTTCCCGGCCACACAAAATGGAGAACCAAACAGAAATGCACGCAACATAATATGAGTTTCCGTCCATGGAACAAATGATATTTAAAATCGTGTGTCCGTAATGTTCTGCGCTGTCAGTAGTTATACCCAGTGGAAGTGAAGCGCATCATGTCAGCGCGCCGCCAATACACACGTCTAGCCCCATGGGCATGGTCACCAGCAGTCCCACAGTGGTAGTGATAGTACACAGCTGGGCAGTTGCGGCTATATAACAACCATAAAGAAACCTGACAGTCCAAATTGTATACCAAACACACACAAACATATGTATATTAAAATGTGCTATGCACATGAACAGGAACGTAACCATCACATACACATAGGATGCTATATGCGGAACCGGGATATCCAAAAGCAGAGCCCATCCATGCAAATGCAATATGCAACAACCCCTGTATAGCACATAACCCGCACCCATGTCCGAATGTCCACCAAATCCAGCTACCAGCCTTGCGCAGTCGTACACCTACACATAGCGAGTATTCCCCATATGTAGTAGGAAGTATCATCCTAGGCAGTGTCAGGATTGCAAATATGTATCCCACGTTTGTAAACATCCCATCACAGTTACGTAAATCCAAATGCCTGCGCGTTCATGTTTTGGCAAAATGTGTGTACATCCCGTGTGGGATAAGTAACCTGTTGAAACCTCAGAGTTGTTTACACGCCATGGTGTCCAGTACTGTACACACCTGGACAAAACATGTATGTGTAGTCACGGTACTGTTCAGTTTCTACACAGACATGCAAAACATACTATGCAGGATGGAACAGCTGTCCACCATGCAGTTCACCCCACTAGGGTTGCCACCTGTTCAGATGGCCAAGGTGGGACATCCCTTGTAGAAATGTGAGAATTTGCAGGATAAAACATACCCCCGGCCAGTGTAAAGGACTGAATTACACTTGTATGCCAAAATAAAAGCTTATTCCATAGCAGTTGAATAGCTTATGCTATCTCAAATAATAGTTATGTGTACCAGATACAAAATACCTGTATCATGCAACTAGTAAAGAAAATAAGAAATATATTTTTGTCTTAAAAATCACAGGACATTTGCCATGTCTTAGGTTTCATCGCAGGACACAACTGTCCAAAGTGGGACCTCCCTAAAGAGGAACAAGTGGTAACCCTACTCCCCACTGAATTATCGACAGTATATATTCAACTCAATCACATACCGACACCACCTCTCAACCTATTACAGCAACAAAATCTGGACAAAGCCTAAAAGGATGGGTGGACAAATAGGGACAGATGTAATTACTGCTCTCACAAACTTCGAAAGTTCACAGAATAATAGTATGTACATAAGCATGAAATGTTGTGAAGGATGTGGGGTAGTCCCCAGTATTACAGAGGTCCGTACATTTATACTGTAACAAACCGTCACATATGTTGACTGTACTACTGCATACCTGTAGTTAATTCATAGTTACGTCATGTGCAAAATAATAATCCTCATAAGAATGAATACAGGAAATAGTCAAATGTGAATGGGAACACCACTCACCGTGGATTATGTATTGTAACCACCCCCACCCATATTATGTATTGCCAACATTATAAGCTGCTGACAGGTGCCCAAACACCTGTGTCTGTAAACACAGATAAAATGTTTAAAATGGACAAACCCTGTCCATGTGCTTTGTCTGACATTTGAACACGGTCAGGGCAGTTCCGTTCACCAGGCGGACAAGCCTAAACCCAGATCACCACATGAACATTCTGACAATTAAAGACCTGTATGTGTCAGGACTATAAGCCTTGGGGTTCTGAATATCCCTGCAGTGATTAAATATGCAGCTTGGGTCCAGAGCAGTAGGGAATAGGGAATGTGTAACATGTAGTACCGCATTTTTCCCAGCAGGAGAATGGATGCCTGTGTCGTAAGTGAAGTGGTGAGGCATATGTTAATGTAGCTATGTACTATGGGTATGCATATAAATGAGTCAGAACACCAAACGTATAGTGGTTACAGCATCCGGCCAACGTGAATGCAGTCCCAGTTCAACTACGACTACAGCACATATAATGTGAAAGTGTAATGAATGCGTCTGTGCTGTACAGACAGTTAAATATGTAAAGGTGAACGTGTGTTTTGCATACGTCCATTAACTGGATTACAGATAATATACTGGTACTGTCACAAGTAATAAAGCCCACATAAGCACAAAGACTTAGTAAATATATGTAACCCACAATAAGGATATGCATGCGCGCCTGCGCGTAACCCACAATATGGAAATGCAAGTGCGCCTGTGCGTGTGTGATCCACTCACAGCATAGTAAATGAATGCTGTTTCCCCCACGTTAGTTATACATGTCTCAAACCTGTTAACCCCGTAAAGAATGAAACCGGACAAAGGCATGCAAACTACCGGTACAAATAGGGACAAACCCCAGATATGTGCCAGAACAAACATAGAAAGTGGATAGAATAATGGGTGTGTCAGTAGCATGGATTCTCTGAAGGGTATGCAGTTGTAACCTGAACTGCTTGCCAGTATTCCCCACCATAAGTCTCAAATGAAATGCCACTACATTGCCAGATAGACACAGGTTTATCTAAAACACACCAAAGATAAAGAGGCAACCAGCTGTACACTCTGCGACAATCTGTACAGTGGAAAGGTATGGCATGGATATAGATATATGTGTATACACATAATCCACAGACGTAAACCAAAGCAAGTTATGAAATGAGGATTGTACATGTATATATGTATACACAACAGACTTATGTCCCGTAGATATGACATATGTACATAAATAGGCCATGTTATAGCTAATATGGGTAGACAAACAGACATGCACGAAAGGTGAATAAACCGCTGCATTCCAAACCATTGGCCAGAAAGTGACAGTCCAGCAAGTTCTACACTTCAAACATGCAGATAGGTGTCCATTGCAGGACCCCAAAAATTGATCCATACGTAGTGTCAACCGACAGTGACGCAAAATAAGTGACCTCAGCAAATACGATATAGCTGTACATGCAACAGTAGCAGGTGCAAGGGTGATGACACATGTGTCGATAGAATGTATGACGTACGAACTGATATCCAGAGAGTGGGGAGTGCATATAAGTGTCTCCACACTTCAGTACCACACACATTAAACATGTGTAATGGGTACTGTAGAGGGTTGTCAGGTATGGGAATCATGGGTATGCAGAAATGGGCCTAGGTGTTGTTTGGCAGAGATTTCGTAGGCCCGCCACGTGGGAGTTATGTGGGTATAGCACACGCCTATATTCTCAATAATGGGGCAAACCATCCACTGGATATTGTGTAAACCCGTTTGGCAATATGTAGGGCCCTATATCAGTGTCATGTAGGCGAATATCATGGATGGACATGCGTACGACCAAGATGGTACCCATAACTGGCAAACTGTCAGAATAACACAGCTGCACTAAGGCATAGTACATGAAATACAAATAGGGACTATATTAGATATACCCCAGACAAAGTCAGAACGTTGTGAGAATACTGGCGTAGCCAGGAATACGTATGTTATGAGTGTTACTAATTATGTAATGGAAATGTCAGTCACTATTATCTAACCGCACAGTTCGTAGTGCCTTGCCAGCAATCTACCAGAAAGGCACATTACTATGACAAATGTAACAAGGGCAAAGGTCAAACGTCAGGGCGTTTACCCATAATGTGTACAGGTTAGGGGTATGAAGGTAACCTGTCCAAAATACATATACAGAACTAGTGATACTAGGTGGACAGGTGAGAAGAAAGACATCAGGACAATGAGAAAACATGTAAAAGTCATACGCATGTACTCCGACAAATGCGAATGACAACGTATGCCTTGTGAATGTCAATGTGGAAGGTTAATAGACACAAAAGTAATGTGCCCCTTAGGGTGTCATGCAGTGTCACCGTAACAATGTCCAGTCCCCCATACTCGTACGTGAGCTCTGCCACTGACAGAAAGCGCAAATACCGGCACACACATACGGTACATGATAGACCAATTAGTGTGGATAAGCAGCTGTTGGCCTGTGTGAGGAATACAACTGTCTGGGTGGGTGTGTCCTGCAATATAAATGTAATGGCATGTGGCCTGTGATGCCGCCATACAGTGTGTGTATTGGTGTCAGAAAGTTGATATCTTGTATCAGACACATACTCTGCAACTGTACAGATTTACGCAGAATGTGCAGAGTTCTGCCTCATATGTTTGGTGTGTTCCACGTAACATCAGTAACATTCTGGCACATTCTTGATAACTGAAGTCATGAAATAATGACAAACATGTGATTAAGACACCAAATCCGACAGAAAAGCCATACTAATACAAAACCTATTATTGTGTCAACTATCTACGTTTGTAAGAGCAACATGTCAATACTGCCCCTATGTGTCCCACTATCAGATAAGGGCTTGTCCAGAAATTTGCTCTAGGAGGTGGAGTGGTATGATCAGAAACAGATACATGTGTGAGGATACAGCAATATCGACTGCAAGATAACGCAGAAGGTATGAAATGTGCTGCAGTAGGACGTTCAGTACTGTCTGCAGGTATGTGCTGACATGTCAAATGACACAGCAGTCTACATGACGTACCTATAGGGCTGTCACCTTTACAAATGATGATAGTGGGACATACCCACAGCCATGCACACAGCACAAATAGACATACACACAGCAAAACTAGGCCATGATACATGAAGCCTCCGGCGTGTACGAGTACAGTGAGAGTACAGCAAGGATAGATGTCTGCCAAGATATACAGCAAACGCCTGTAAGGCAGTAACACCGCCTAACGGACGTTGCATGGACAATGTTGGGATTTGCAACATACCCCATTGGTATGTGAAAGCTATGCAAATATGCGATACATGAAACAGTCAGCTGTCCATGCAAGAGCAGAGTTATGGGCAGAAAATAGATTATATATATATATATATATATATATATATATATAGATAGAGAGAGATACAGACATGCACACGTGGCAGGGCTGGTAATCGAACCTACACATTAGTGCCCTATCACACTACAGCATGACGCATTTACAGAACACGCTACCGAGATTACTAAACAGAGCAGACACACAGGCATTCTACTAGGTGCGTGCCAACATCCGCAAAGACAAAGACGTCAGCAGGATATATCTGTGTTGCGAAGCGTCTAAAAGCATAACCTGAGTCCCCAGGTGGACAGGAGCATGCACAAACACACACACACACACACACGCACGCACACATCTGGCAGGCTGGGAATCGAACTTACACCTAACTACCTTATCACACTACAGCATGATGCATTTACAGAATGCGCTACCGAGATTACTGAACATAGCACAACCAGAGGCATACTTCTAGGTGGGTGACATCATCCGCAAAGGCAAAGATGCCGTTAGGGAATTTATGTGTTGTGAGGCAACTAAAAGCATTACTGTGTCCCCAGGCAGCTGGAAACACACACACACTTGGAAGGGCCGGGAGTTGAACATACACCTAACTACTTTAACACACTACAGCATTACACATTTACAGAACGTGCTACCGAGATTACTGAACACAGCACTCCCAGAGGCATACTTCTAGGTGGGTGACATCATCCGCAAAGGCAAAGACGCCGATAGGGAATGTATGTGTTGTGAGGCATCTAAAAGCATTACTGTGTCCCAAGGCAGCTGGAAACACACACACACACACACACACACTTGGAAGGGCCGGGAGTTGAACATACACCTAACTACTTTAACACACTACAGCATTACGCATTTACAGAACGCGCTACTGAGCTTTCTGAACACAGCACTCCCAGAGGCATATTTCTAGGTGGGTGACATCATCCACAAAGGCAAAGACGCCGATAGGGAATGTATGTGTTGTGAGGCATCTAAAAGCATTACTGTGTTCCCAGGCAGCTGGAAACACACACACACACATACACACTTGGAAGGGCCGGGAGTTGAACATACACCTAACTACTTTAACACACTACAGCATTACGCATTTACAGAACGCGCTACCGAGATTACTGAACACAGCACTCCCAGAGGCATACCTCTAGGTGGGTGACATCATCTGCAAAGGCAAAGATGCTGATAGGGAATGTTTAGAGAGTGAGCAGTCTGAAAGCATATTACTCTCCCAGGGTAGACGTACACAAACACGGCAGTGCTGTCATCGGGCCAACTAAATATCTATGGAGCACTACAACACTAAATAGATATGGGATGCGCCACAGACAGTACACCCTTCAAGAGAGCAACCAGTGTGTTCAATGTAGGCATCCATCGTGACATTAAAAATGGACATCGGTTGCCTGGATGACCACCATGGCTATACAGGATGTCAATGGCCATGTCCACACGCTTAGTATCACACATCTGTTTGGAATGTACTGTGTGTCCATCTACACAATGGCATACTGGGCATGCTCACACACTTAGCAGTTGCAAAGGGCCATCTTGCATGCACATGGAGTCTAATCACGGAAGGGCACAGTGTGGAATGTACTGTGTGTCCATCTACACAACGATGTACTGGGCATGCTCACACACTTAGCAGTTGCAAAGGGCCATCTTGCATGCACACGGAATCTAATCACGGAAGGGCGCAGTGTAGAATGTACTGTGTGTCCATCTACACAACAGCATACTGGGCATGCTCACACACTTAGCTGTTGCAAAGGGCCGTCTTGCATGCAGATGGAGTGTACACACAGAAGGGCACAGTACAGAAGGGCACAGTAAGGTATAACTGTCCTCACGCACAGGGCGGTCACACATGCAGTGACCTGTACACACACAGCTGCCATCACAGCTGTCACAGGTGCAGGTCACACACATACACACTGCAGTCTACACTGTAGCGGTCAAGTCAGCACCATGTCGTCAGTGCAGCACTACACAGTCTTACGGTCCCACAACACCATGTGACACTTGACCACTGGGCTGTACAGTGGTGTACACCAGCTGTGCAGAGTACACATGTACCAACAGGGATCCAACAGGTGTTATGCATTGCAATGATACCAGTATACATGAACAGGTCGGCTCAACACATACCACGGCCCTTATACAGCTGTGACACCTGACTGTTGCTGTACACCAATGAACACACGTCTGGATATGTCATACATGTGATTGTGTGGATGTGTGCATGGACTGCACACACAACACATGCATACATAGCCTTTGATGTACCACATGCATAACACTGGCCTAATCAATGCTACACACGAATGGAAGGTGGGCCCATGTCTGTTGAATGCTCACACTACAGGGGGTAGCAGTGTTGACCGGGACACATACCCTTGTACTGGTCGCCTGTGACACCCGTGATATCATACCGCAGTCCATGTGTTATGTATGTCAACACACATGTCCAACAATAGCAATGCATACAAACATGGCAACAGGAGACACATGTGACATCTGTACTGCACATGCAGCAACCATGCATGTGCAGTGGCTGATGTCCATAACATAGTTGCACCTACCTACAACATGCAGACGCAATGCAGACCCATCATTGACACCTGTATACGGTGACATACAAACAGCACGTATGGAGGGATGTGTGAACATAATGTGGTGAACCAACTGTCTAGATGTATGTGTGCAGGGGGTGGCTCACAGTTGTGTCATGCACCATCCTATCATGCCATGTGCAAACAGTACGCTATGTCGCTGTTACGTGACGGTGCTGACATAATGCATACACAGCGGTCAGGTGTTAACAACTATATGTCACATGGCACCTGTAACACCTACAACCTCCCGTGTGCATATAGCAGCACATCTGCCAGATATAGCGTTGGTACACATAATGCAATCAATACCGCTGCATGTCTATCAAACGTGTCATCATATGGCAGGTGTATCATTCCCAGCACTGCCATGTGTGTCCGAATATGTGACCAGGGATGCCACATATCGTGGGGAATATGTCCCAGTTGCTACACATCCCTGTACACCATTGTAGAGATCTGTACATACGTCAGTGTGGGAAGCATGATGTCGGCTGGTGTGGTGTATCACACACGTCGGCTGTCCATATACACAAGTGTGGTCACCACAGTGTGTGTGTGTGTCTGTATGTATGTCTGGTGCTTGGTGTGAGGGTGTATGCTAATATACGGTGGGAAATGATCACTAACCCCACGTGGTGACTGACCCGTAATGGTGAT
Organism: Protopterus annectens; assembly: GCF_019279795.1. NCBI lineage: Eukaryota > Metazoa > Chordata > Ceratodontiformes > Protopteridae > Protopterus > Protopterus annectens. The sequence goes on from NC_056739.1 coordinate 537,982,787, forward strand.
GCATTGCACAACCCTGTTGATGCCATAGGTCCCAGCCATACTGGCTACCTGTGCATGTCCCTTCTCTGTGACACGTCATGTGGGTGCATAGTACTGTGAGGGTGATGACCACACAGGCAAGGGTCCCCACCTGCACACTATGGGGTGTGCATTATAGTGGTGTACACCCCGTGAATGCGGCCCAGTTCCCGTACTGTTACAGGGTCCTACTGCTGCACAGTGTGGCCTCCAGCTACCAAGTGACACCTCACATCATCATTGGCCAGGCCGCTGTGTACAACCCCTGCACCATGTCATCATACCTGTAATGTGTCCTGCTATGTATGTCACGTCTCTGTCCAGTGTAGCCTGTGGCACCGACCACATGCATCAGGTGCAGTATATGTGTGGACATCTGTGTCATGTTGGTGTGTCCAACAGTCAGGTTGAGGGTACATGTACCATGCTGATATTGCCAGACGTGCCTGTGAGTAATCCACAGTTACACGTGGGGTACTGCAAACACTGCTACCTGTAGGCACATGCAAGTACACCATAGGTGGGAACCAGGGTATCACAACCAACATGGTGCTACAGATGTAACCGAGACACATACCATGAACACATCACAATGCATGCTGCACCTGCACTACATGGTATGACTGGTGCATGTTGACAGTACTCAATCTATGTCACATACACATCTCTCAGTATTCACACACAACCACTGCAACATACACATCCCTCACTATGCATACACAGGTAATATTACATACACCTCTCACTATGCTGTTTACCCTGTGCATCAGAATATTTGTGCATAACCCTGCACCGATAGTGTGGATGACAGGGATGCGGCACAGGCTTCATCATATTCACAGGGTGATATGTTTGCCAGGGGCTTAGGCTGCACCAATGGATAACATCATGTGTGTGTGTAAGGGCCGGTGAGTTGACTGGACATGTCTGTGCAGAATGCATGTGGATGTTGTGGAGCCCTACAGTTGTGTTTGCTGTGTACGTGTTTGTGTGTACACAGTTCTGCCATTTGTGATGCCTACACGGGGTATAATTGACAGCCCCAGATTGTACAAAGCAGGTTGTACAGCTCACTGTGTCCGTCCACGGCCACATGACCTGTGCCTGCCTGGGGTTGTACGGGCACTACCAGGTGGAGGTACAGAGTGGCTACTGTCCGACGACACATGTCCGCTGGAACCGTGTCCCCGCTGAGACCATCCAGGGCCACGTCCACGTGGCCTGCTGTGTCCTGGTGTTGACAGCACAGCACCAGCTGCACTGCTACTGATACCGGCACTATGGGAGCGGGCATGTGAGGTGGCACACTCACGTCGACCTACACTAGGTGGTGTTGCTGGCCTAGGTCCATGTGGCCTACGCCTCACTCCTACCAGGTGTTCCAGCACAGACAGCTCCCACTCATGGATTGCCATGCCTCGGTCAAGGATTCCGACCATTTCACCTAATCGCCTATCCAGAACATTAGCAATCTGCTGTTGAGCATTTGCCAATGCCTGGATGTTGTCATTTAGGGTATAGATAGCAGCCCTCTGCAGCCTCTGCCCTTCTCTGTTCTGCCGTTCAGCACGTGTCTGTGCCGCCATTACAGTCTGGAACATGCGTCTGGTGATACCAGCTGCTGCGCTCTGTCCTGCAGGTGCATGTCTGCCAGAGGTCCTCCTACGAGCAGCACTGGCCACATGCCTGTGTGGCACATCTGCAGTCATTACACTGACACCATGGTGTATAGACACACCTTCTGTAGCCACCACACATTCCTGTTCCACGCTAACAGACGCTGACTGTCCTACCTCTATGGCCACTGGTGATGCGGTATGTGTTGGCAGCAGAACTGTGTGTGGGGAAGTGGGGGACATAGCTGGGATGGTAACCATTGGCACAGATTCAGCCCCTGACAACCCTGCCTGTACCTCATGCATATGTTCATCACCGCTAGTATCTGTGGGGACACTAACATCAGATGGACCGCAGGAGGGTAACGCACCTACATCTCCTGTGAATGCAAAGAAATACTGTAAAGTACAATAGACACAGACACACACACACACAGACACACACACACACACACACACACACACACACACACACACACACACACACACACACACACACACACACACACACACACACACACACACACACACACACACACACACACACACACAGACACAAAGACACACACAGACACACACACACACAAACACAGACACACACAGACACATCATGCATGTGATTTGTCAGATGGCATGTAGCATGCCTGCGATACAGCAGAGGGCATGCAGCTCAGACATTAATAGTGTTAGTAAGCATACCTCCCTGGGGTGCACACTACAGCAAGCAGGTGTCATATCAGTAGCCATGCAGTTCACACAATCATGGTAGTATGCATGCATCCCTGTGATACACCATGTGGCCCAGAACAGGATAACAGTACACATGGCTGACGTGACCTTGACATGTAATCTGCTGACACGTACATTAACATGCATACATGTTTGACACAATGGTGTTCTGACACATGTACAGCATCATAATGGGCTTCACATTGCAGTGTTGTGTGCATGCCCTACACATAGAATGCATGTTTAGCAAATGTGCATGAGCATGGGAGGGTAGTGTGAGCCATCTACATTGCTATACAGTGTGAAGTACAGACACTGTGCCATTGCATGGCAACATGAGGCATCTATGTTGCTGTAGAATGCATAATATGTACACATTGCATAGCCATAACTGCAACACAGTCGTGATGTTCAATAGATCGTATATGGTAGACTTCAGTGACACCTCCAGTAGCTGTGCACAGGCTTTTAGGTTGTCCAGTGTACCACATCAACTGCATAATTGGTCAACTAAGGCTATAATTGGACCAAGTGTGGACAATGTGCAACAGGGTGTATACACATCCCAAGTACTGTGTGGCTACATGTCTCTGGTCATCCCCCATGGCCATGTGTGCACATGTGTTGGCCAATTCTGTGTGATGGGCATCTTTTCCACATGTCTGTGTTGTCCGATATGACATACACCCATAGATGTCAGATATGTCACAATCCACAGGGTTATGCAGACAACGGGTTGTATGTTTGGTATGTGGGGTATAGGTCATGCGATAGTGTGACAATATTGCAGACAGAACACTACATGTCTGGGACATGTCAGGTGGCACATCACAATGTGTGCACCCAATGCAGGGGCATATGACACAATGTTGACACCTGTGGGCTGCCCATATCACAATTCACTGTGTGGTACTGTGTGCATACCACACATGTTGTTCCAGTGCATAATATATATGCCTCCATTGTAGAACACCTCCACCGTTGTATGCACAGCTGACCACACATGTCGCAATGACAAGTACTGTGGTTTCAAGTCGGTGTATCATTACGTTTGTATATATTGCACATGGGTGGCGTGTGTGAATGAAGGGTGGTGCGACCTGCATATCGTGACTGGAACAAACATCAGGTGTGCAAGTGTTAACTGGCCACATGGCAAATAGTTCTACACTGTAACATGCCTGATACTGATGACAGTCTCACCTGCAATGGACCCATGTCTGTGTGGCATGCCAGAGGTACCTGTATAGGGGTGACACACCAGTATGAACATTATCCATGACTGTATGACAGCCAAAGGTTGCACTGTGCATGTGAACACATTCACCTGTGTAATAGCATATAGTATGCACATGTGTGCATACACAACGTAGCATACTGTAGTATGCAGCATGTGTGTCCACATACCTGGCAGATGTTGTTACTTTACATAATGTACAGTGACACATGCAACTACATGGGATATAATAGCCATATGTGCAGTACTGACTTACCAGGCAACTCCAGGCTCATTGGTTGGGAGACACCCACCTCCACGATGGCAGCTAGTGTTTCTGGATGCTGTTCCCTGGGTGTGCCCAGATTGGCCAGTAGCTCCTCGGTGTGTGTGAGTGGGGGCTGGGTTGGTGGCCCACCACCTGTTCCACCTTGTTCCCTGGCGATTGCAGTGGCACGCTGTTTTGCATGTCATATCAGGTCCATGCAGTGTCTGCGCACCTGCTGGTAGGTGCGGTTATGGCCACCCACATCGTTCACCCTCCTGCGTAGATCCTGCCACAGGTCATCCCGCTGCTGGGCATGCTGTGGCACATGGCTGAACAACAAGTCATAGTTGTCATGGAGCTGTGGGATGAGGACATCATCATCCTGGAGGGTGTATGCTGGGAGGCGTGTATGGGGAATTATCTGTAAGACATAATGATGGTGACAGGTCACAGTTTCAGAGATGTACAGAGATACTGCTGCACATACATTTCTATGACATCTACTACATCTGCACAGTTATCTTTGCAAAGCATCATGACACTGACACGACTGACATGTTTGTGTCACACATGTCACACCCATTATGCATTGGATATCATCACCATATATGTGTGTCACCTCATTACAGTGTTCATACTCCATGTAAATGCTGTCTTGCTGTGGGCGTGTCTATTTGCCTGCACTTGTGTTCTTACCTATCTGCACATACCTCGATTTGTCCACGGTACTACTGTTGACCTGGATGCTGTGTATATGTCACATATCAACACAGACACAGCCGTAATGGACTTGAGCAGTGACAATGCACACATACGCATGGACACCTGTACATGCATGTGTTTTGCCATATACATCTACACAGCACTGTGCAACTGTTGAACATCCTGCCACGGATCGCCTGTATTGCACATGTGATAGACATGGGACAATGGCTAGTCAGACGACATTCGCAGGGATGGTCATCAACCATAGCATGTGCGGGCACGGTTTCCAAGCTGTAACAGACAGCCATTGTGCCACTGCAAGGTGCATCAGTGCCACATTACTGATCCAGTCAGTTGATAGTACATCTACCATGCGGCCATCACACCATGTATGACTGGGATGACATGTGCAGCTTTGATGGACAGGGTTGCATGGTATGGTGGGAGTATGTCACATATATGGCACAGGGATCTGTCCAGCCTGTGGCGATCCTAGTATTAGGATGGTGGCTGTCCATGACATATGTCATATAGATCAGGATATGGACATGTAGCATGTCCATCATCATGGTGTAGCAAATGTCCTTCTGCAAGGTAGACAGCATGCTGCATAGTGGAGGTGTGGATTGTGAAGGCTGGTATCGCACATCCATGCATAGCCATTACCCCTTACAGGTGGTATGTGATCCAATATTGGTCACCACAGTGCTGTATATGCCTGTCCAGTGATCTCCGTGCTCATGGATGGCACCCTGACATGACATGGGTACCTCATATGACTACCTAAGGGGCCTGGAGACGTCACCATGTCGGGGGGTTCACTGCACAGCACCATCCCTTACACAGTGTCCATAATGTTGACCACAGCCTAGGTAGTAGTTTATGGGTACAGGGATGTTCACCTAGCGGTGACACTACTGGTATCATCCATCAGACTGTGCACATATGTCACACACCTCACCCACACAGCCCATTCTGTATGTTGTTCACAACACTGACACAGCTATACTGATAGGTCATGCCCATTCACAGCCGTACATACACAGATGCCTAACATTTGTCTGTGTGGTATGGGCTACAATGAGGGTGGGGTAGAACATATTAACCCTGTTCTACTGTACCTGGCACTGATGTGCTGTGCACATGTCACTCTTGCACCTTTTGTAGTTGTGAGTCTGTCAACAGGCCACTGGTGGAACACTCCTGTTACATGCAAAGGTATCTGTAATCAAATATCTGTGCTGTCTTGTACATCTGTACTGCTAACATCTACAGTGCTAATGGTTCATGGACATGCACACCATAATCAGCAGAGTTATAGTGCGGTGCCACCCTAAATGACTGTCATCAGCACTTGTGGGTTGATATTATCCAACACCCTATCTATATTGTATGGTCATGCTAGGCACTTGTTCAGAACTTGTGAGCATGTCATGAGCTACTGATTACTATAGCGCCCATTCCACACCATTTCCCACAGGTACACTGGCTGTCCTACACTTCCCAGCTTGCTTAAGGTACGACAGCTGTTGTACACACATACCGCACATATCCTGTGGGACATGGTTGTATATACAGGCATGTCCAACTGTCACGTACCAGTACTACTGCCTGTCTATATGAGGGATATGTCGTACATGTGGCAATAGAGCAATTGTCTCATGTACACATTCAATGCTCACCTCCCAACATACGGCACTACAGCCTGTGGGGGATGCACTTCTGCAGCCGTGCTGGGCCCATAGCTCTCATGTGTACCTCATTACAAGGAACGTACCTCATTTGGGGTTCTAAAAGGTGCATGTTCCTCAAGGTTCCACATTGGAAGGGTCTGTCACACATTCATTGTTGTAAATAGTTTACCTGCTAGCCATGGCTAAATAGATGGGCATCATATTAATTCATTGGAATATCTTTTTTATACGTAAGACCAGCCTATTTTAGCCATCATATTCCCTTCCTAGTTGACGCTGTTAGTAAGCCAGTTGTAAGTGTTCCACATTTTGCCCATTTGTCACACAGTATGAGGGCAAATGTTCCTCAGTTTGGGGACAGGAGGCTGACAGCTATGGCTGGGGGTAATGCTGTCGTCAACCCTGACTGCACCTGACAGTCATTTGGGGATGTGTAACATTCGCAACACACCCCACCCATCACATAGTCTCACATGATCTGCACCACTGGCCACACCTACGAGGACAACTTGTGAAGTACGTCTCCATACTCACTGTAGGCACCAGAGGTAGCCCCCATCATGGAAGACAACATCACCAGCTTATAGCCCACAGACTCATGTGTGCCCATCGCATACAGCCAATAGTGAGTTATAACATTCACAACAGACCAGTCATAGCTGACTCTGTAGGGAGTCACACTGCAGTTCCACACAGCAGGCTACACAAGGCATTAGTCGCTTACATCTTGCTGTCGGGTAACTGCTTCTGCAACATAACCTCTGCACCCATGCCACACCTCACCAGGTACGATATGTCTGTCATTCGCCATGTTAGTGTGACTGCCCTGTGATGAAACTTCACAGACTACGTGTGCAGGGACATGCAATAGCTCACCAGTCTTATAGCCCTGAAGGTGTGGGCCTAGCCCTGGGGAGCATTTTGCATTCGTCCGGACACTATACCACTGTACAATGACCGACTGTGTCACTTCAACAGTTGCCTATGCTCCTATTGTCATTCCACAGGCATGTGGTATCTGTCCGCTATGACTGTCCTGGTCAAACACAGTGCTGTAGCACAGATGACTTGCACCTGTCATCCCTGGGAGTACAGCTCACATGTAAGGCTCTTGCTGCTTCTATACTGCCTGTCTTGCACTGTTTCCAATAACTGTCACCGGCAGGGCGGTAACTGGCAGGCACGACATGGGGTCATGTGACACAATGCTTGCATCTTCCTCTGTGACGCACGCAGGCAAGGCACACCTTATAATGCACCACTCAAACATCTCTGCAGTGACTGGGACCTGCCTCTAGGCTCTGCAGACCACACCTGCCATGACAGGTTATAGACAGACCATACCTTTCAGGCACATACCTGGACCGGCACACCCACAGCTGAGGGGTTCCCATATCCCACTATGTTTTGCACACATCCTGGCAAGTTGCTTAGCAGAATGCATCAGAGGTGCTCCACGTGCAACTAACTGTGTCCGGGACCGCTATACACATTGTAACAAGCGACAGAGTCAACATCATACCCCACGGGTAACATACCTTCTATGTTGGTATAGTGGACAGTGGGCCTCAGACAGCTACTACTGATGTGTGACTGACACTACCCCACACTTCACTGGGATAGACACTCATGTACCAACACATCCATGAGTCATAACCTCCGCTCTGCTGGATCAACCCATACACACCACCTCCAAGACCTACATTACCCTTGGCATGAACACTACCACCATGTGACTGGTGTTACACACCTGGGGTTATCCCCTCATTGGTAGATTCCGAACATATGCTAATCGACCTTGTTAGCCACATCCCGGCAACACACCCATCACAGCATACACAGTACATGTGTACTACAACACCTACTACAGACGTCTGCTGACAGTGGTTGTCAACATCATGACACCCGTGCAGATGGACAATGCACATATAAATGCTGACACATACCCCAGTGCACTTCATTAGCATGTACACAACTGCATGGATCATGCTATTCCACACAGAGCCATGATGGTACACACCAGATAACAGACGCCACTCTGGTGGTCATCTTCCATGGACATATGATGTACAACAACAGGTGTAGGCTGTTGCACAGTGGTGAACATTCCCATGTGTGGGGTGGCTCACTGGTCAGCCATGGTGGGGCAACAGGGTCCCTGATCACATACTCCAAGACTAGCTACGTAAACATGACTGCCACACATTCTGGGGTGTACCACCAGGCATTATGGTGGTATGTCAGTATGCGATGGCAACACTCACATCTACTGTCACATACAACAGTAAATCAGGAACATTGCAGACCCAGGTGTTGTTGGCAACATGCTGGAGGATGGATTCAATGCTGACAGTACACCCTCTCACTCACTACAGGGCCGCAATCCATACATGAACATTGTGGTGTCCCTGTGGTCACACCTACACAGTACTGACCTGCACTCTATATGTCCTGGGACACTGGCCCCATGTCACCTTCCAACATCCCAGGCTGTGATGTCCACCAACCTCTGAATTACATGTCTCCCCACTAGGCCACCATATTCAGTAATAGCCTTGTTTCAGACACTGTAGCTCCTGAATGGCACACAGCAGCATTTATCACACTACACACAGGTGGCACCGCACTGCACGAGTGGGACTATAGTCCTGCACACCTGACTGGACTGTTCTGCATGGCTATGGGGCACATCATCAAGGACGTCATTCACAGAGACATTGTTGGGCTCCCGTCCTTTGCTGCCACCCGGGTTGGGCTTGTTAAGGCCAGAGCATGGCCCCTACACATGGTGGACTCCTTTCATAGAGTTACCAGGGCAGTTGTTGATGGTACGGGAGTCCACACATCCTACATTGTCCTCTCATTGCCTTTCAGCACCATTCCCCATTCTGGTATTGACAACATACACATCCACCTGCCCATTGTACCCTGTGTCTCAGGATGTTATGCTATGTGGCTCATGGACAGGACACACAGTGAGGCCAGCATACCATAGTACCTACTACTTGTCAGGTACATTTGGCATACCACGGTCCTCAGTCATAGGGCCCCTCATGTTCAGTATATGCTTCCCTGCGGAACAGGCTGGCACAGGCTGGCACAGGGGACTTTCCCTGCCTAGCTTTCAAACCCCTACATACCAAGCGCCATGATTGCTCCACCAGCTGATACTGACACCAACCATACGGGTGTCGCTGTGACAGATACATAATATGACTATCATGGCATCAAGCTGCATGACACAAGGTGCATGCACATCACCTTTGCATTACACCATTCACCCACTGACTATCACATGGATAGTAGTCCCCTACATACATATCACATTGTACATGTTTGCAGTACACACATATGTCGCACCCACACCTGTGGTTACCGTATTGCCACTGTGGCGTGGATATCCTTCTACGTGGCCATACCTATCTGTACTGGATGTGTAGCTGGTACATAGGCACCCATTGTACCTCTGAACTCAAGACATCTACACACATTCAAGGGTACACCACCCCATTTAGGCTGTACCTTACACAACAGCTACAGCTTTACATGCTACAACATTAACACGCCATGACGTTTACTGAGCTCCAACAGCTTAAATATGCGGCTGCACTATGGACACCACATCTGTACACATTTGCATACTACATACTCAGGGGTGACCTCTGCTGATCAGACAGGGCCCATGTCCACAACATTATTGATGGATATACTGCTCATACACGACATAATCAGAGGCCACTGTGAGCAACATGCTCATGGATATGTGTACACATGCCACAATGAGTGGGATGTGCTTCTGGGTTCCCAAACCGGACACTCACCATGCTGTGGAACATAAGTCCTATGTACATCACGCAGGGACACTCAGTAGCACTGTTCATGTGATACCTCCCTTGGTGGTTGGGAGACACATGTAGGCCTGGGATCACTGCAGTGGCTGTACTGTGCAGAGGTGCAGGTGACACCTGGCTCTGCTGTTCACAGGGCACTACCCTGGAGAGGTGCCACTAGTGTGAACACTGTAGCTGTGCTTACACATGGACTTGCCAGACTGCATAGTACCCCACTATGCACCTGTGCAGCTATTACATGTCCTTTGTGCATGGTTACTTGGTAGCCCTTCCATTTAGATTAGCTATCATGCTATTACTATGTCCCATACCTACAGGCCATATGTATCCTGTTATTGTACATACCAATAGACGATACCTGTGGTATGCATGATATGCCTGTTATGGTGTGTAGAATATCTGTCATATCTACCTATAATACTATACATTACACATATTTCACATAGTATCCCATAATGCAAAGCATACTTGCACAGCGGGACCACCTTACATATTTCATTAACATTATATGCCCATACACATGCGTGCTGTGACAGTATATCAACATATACTATCCCCTGCTATGGCACGTCCTTGTTGGACATACCCTACCACTGATAGTAGGTTGTATGGCATTGTTCTGTTTAATGCCCTCATGTAGCATCCCTTGTGGTGTCTGTGCTGTGTACCTTGTGTCCCACTGCTGGATGCACAGTTTCTACAAGCGTTAGTATGCTCAGCAAGACATCACTACATAAATACCTTTCCCCACTTTATGCATTGCGGACACGTTTAATTAATGCAAACCAGGCTATACATACAGTAAAACTAATTAATACAGATCATGCTATACATAACCTTACATATCGGGCGTTCTACATACCTTGTTGTCATTACGGCATTTTGTTTCTATCTCTTTCACAGTGTTTCAACTGTTATTTGGTATGAGCATACAGTTTGAATGTCTGGCAAGTCATCCTTATATACGTCGATACCTGAAACATGTGGATTTATCCCGCCAATTGGTGTTCCTGAGTGACTAATTACTTGCATATCAGCTGTGCAGCTACTCCATTCGCCAATTACGTGGTGACAGTGGGGTATAATTGGATTCTCCACTTGGGCGTTGCCTATTTGCCCTACCTTCGGGGAGACGGTCTGTATTGTGTTTTGTTATGTGTAACTGCAACTGCTATGCATGGAGACAAGTATAGTTTGGATTCATGTCCCCCGTGGATTGTGTGTGACAGGTAGAGTATTTGGTTCAACATGTGGGTGTACCTGTCATCCTGACATCTGATAACGGAGTATTGCAATCAAAACCTGTAACATGGCTGTTTGTTCCATTATACAATGCCTGCAATTTTGCATGACACCTTTAATTGTGTCTCTCACATGGTATGTTGAGGGTTCTGCAGATGTAATTGACTGACTGGATGTTTGTGCTGCTATTACAGTTTGTATTGCTTTAGTTTCTAGTGTGGTGGATGTCGGTGGTTGTACATAACATATGAGGTTTGTGGGCCTAGCATTTCTACATAATCCGTATATATGTGTGGGGGCTCCGTCCCTAATTAGAGAGCTAACAGTTAGTAGACTTATGTTACAGGATTGTACATTTGGCCATTGTTAATTGGTTTCTATATTGATTGCAGATGAGCTTGCTACTTGTATACCTCCGTAATTGCAGCAATATATCAGGGGATATGTGTAAGTGACAGCTATCCCTTGTATTTCTGTCTCAGATATTTGCAGTCATTGTGGTTGTGTTGTTAAAAGAGCCTGTTTGCCATCGGTTGCCACCTTTTCATACGGTCATTGTTGGACACTTGCAGGACACAAAGCAGTGTTAACAGGCCAACACATAGCCACGGTCAGTACACAGGTAGCACATACTTTTATCCTCACTACATACCTATTGTTGTGTGACTTTGGCTACTTATCATATTGCATGTAACATTTAAGTTTCTTACATACAGGCATAACTATTAAATACGACTGTTACATTATATATGGGACATATTTATGTCCTACCATCTCGGACATTTGCCCTTTGTACTGTTTTATGTCAGGACACACCTGCCCAGGGTGGGGCTGTCCCTCCTACTGTGGGACAGGTAGTAACCGTATGCCTATGGCTAGCTATACCCACACCTACCGTACTGATCTGCCTCTGACTTGGCACTAACAAACACATGTTGCGGACACACACACACATTACAGTCACACAGAGATGCACACAGCACCCTCAACGCACACTTACATGGACTACGGCATTCACAGACACAGTTGAACACAGTACCTATGTAGACTGCGACACCGGCAGCGGTGACTAACTGTCCCTTCATATCATCATACTATTACTCGCGGATGTACTGTTCTGGTACTGTGTTCTATCGGTCTTTCAGCCTCGTGGTTACGCATGGTTGGCGGTATCCTATTTATTTGTACCTCCAAGATGTTATGAATGTCGTTGAACTATCTATTCTATTTGCAGATATCACTGAATCCATCTATATCACCATATATCCCTCTATTGCCCTTTCTATCTGTATTATATATATGCATATGTGTACATATATATATATCTATCTATATATATCTATGTATATATATATATATATATATATATATATATATATATATATATATATATATATATCTGGCGGGGAACGTGACAGGCACACAGCACCACCATATGCTGTAAGACTCATGTACTGTTCAGGTGTTGGCATTCCGTGTTCCACTGGCTGTTGTGTTTACAATGTTTGAGGGCTGCCTATGTAGGAGTCACACATTGGGCCACCTATACATTACAATTTACAGGTGGACATGTTTGTGTGCCATCCATTTTACTGTGTGTGCAAGTGGGGAGGTGTCAGTCCATAGGGGCCTACACTGTCAGAGCATGTGCTATATTTTCTCTCTTTGCCAAGGCGTAGGCATATTGGGCACGCCTCCGTCTGCCTACTGGGGCTGGCACAGTGTGTTCATGGTCTGAATCTCTCTGTGCCTGTAATGGCCTTGGCAATTGCGGTGGGCTATGAGGGCCTTCACCATTTTGTCCCTGCTGCAGCTGCTTCCGCAGGATCATATTATGTAGCATGGCACATACTATGACGATGTGGGCACACGTGCCTGGAGAGTACTACAAGGCTCCACCAGATGTATCCAAGCACCGGAAATGTGATTTCAGCATCCCGAACACACGCTCTATGATGATTCTGGTTTGTGCGTGTGCCTCATTATGGCATTCTTGCATGGGTGTGTGTGCATTTCTGATGGGAGTCATCATCCACGGCTCCAGTGCATAGCCAGCATCCCCCACGAGATGGCCATGTGGGATGTCCCCCCTGACAAATACCTGATACAGCTGTGAGGCATGCCAGATATGGGAGTCATGGTAGCTTCCAGGGCTGCCAGCACACACATCCATGATAATGCCCTGGGCATTGCACATGACCTGGCAGTTGATGGAATGGAATCCCTTGCAGTTTATGTAGTGCCTACCCTGCTCACCGGATGGTGACTTGATTTGTATGTGAGTGCAGTCTATCGCACCCAGTACCTCCGGGTATTGTGCCACACAGTGGAAGTGGCACTTATTGCTGGCCAACTCCTCCTGAGTTCTGGGGAAGTATATCTGCTCATTGGCATGTGGTAACATGGCATCCAGGAACTGGTGTAGTACCCTGGATGCTGATGCCTGTGAGATACCCATTATATCTCCAGTTGGCCTTTGAAAGGTACCTGTGGCCAGTATTTGCAGGCTTACACATACCTTCGTGTCCACTGGGATGGGTTCCCCTCTGTTGTTTCTGGTTCTCAGGCATGGCCGGCACAGCTCCACTATTTGCTGTAACATGTCCCTGTCCACCCTGTAATGCTCTCCTATCTCCAGGTCATGTAGCCCCTGGTAGGTTACCCTTGGTCTGAACACTTTCCTTCTCCTCCGAGGCCTGCGGTGGTTGTCGGCATCATCCTCCACAGCACCGTCAGTCTCTAACACATGCTGATGAATCACAGCTATGGCAGCTCCCAACATGTACATTTTAAAAGTTCCCCGTGTGTTTACACCTATAGTGCGGTGTTTGGGAATACACAGGTGTGTGTTGTGTGCTTTCACACTTTATACTATTGTGCTGTGAACACCGATGATGTCATAGGGTGTGTATGTACGATCGTAGCTACAGGTTATATTATGTGTTTTACTGCCGGAACTACTATTGTGGTGCCTTTGTGTTGAATTATATTTGCCTGCCGTGGATTACCTCTTGACCTTCCCTTTACATTTCTGCGCATTGCACCTACCATTTTCTGGCGTGCATCCTGCAGCCTACTTTCATTTGTACTTTCCTGGACCTGGCATATCTTGCGTTATGTGTGCTACTGCCGGTCTGCTGTCAGTTTGCTTTGCTCTGCTGTGTCAGGTCTCCTATCTTTGCAATCCAATACCTCCCCTCCTTTCTTTGCATTCCAATGCCTCCCCTATCCTGTTTTGCAGGTTTCTGCAAGCAGACTTGTCAGCTGCCGTCGATTGGCCATCGTGGGTTGATTGGTGTTGATTGCTCATTAGTACTCCAATTACCCTACTTCCGCATTTCCTTCTTTTCTTCCCCTGAACTTCCTGTTTCTGCTATTGGTTGCGGTGCGTGCGTCCGATTACTGGGTTTCGGGCATGTTTTCATCCTCGTACACATGCGCTTTTGGCCACCATGTGTGCGCTCAGCTAAACGATTCCTCCCCACCCCTGTCCTGCAGCTTTGCTTAGCAATGGACAGGCCAGATTTGCTATGCTCCAATGTGCTTACTGCTACGGTGGCACACCCCTCTGCTGATGTCATGTATCTCCTCTGAGCCACTCCTCGGTGTTATACCGCTGCCGTATGGTACAACCTTCATCCGGCGGGACATTTGCGATTCAGTATTATCTGCCTCATTTGCATGGCATTGACTACTAATTCATAGTTACCGTGCCGAACACTATCGCAAGCCCTTAGCAACCCTTGCACCTTGGTTGTGGTGTTCCATGCCTACCATTGTGTATTATGCTGTAAACCTGATTTCTATTATGTTGCGATTTTATGACATTTTTATATTATTTCTTTATGTTACAGCTTCCGCACACATGCCCTGCGGTTGTGCTGTGCGTTACTGTGGACATGACATTAAATGTTGTTATTTACGTGTTGTGCATCTTTTCTTATGCCATTGGCTGTGTATTTTGCCATTGGCATATGTTAACGTTGTAATACCTGGGTCTGGCCCTCTTCCATAGCTCCGATATTCTGTTTGGGAAAATGTAAACCGTGTTTTTTGGTTTACATTTCCGTGGGCTTATGCTACACCTGCACCACTTCATGAATCGCTATATGCCTTCATTTGCATGGTGCGACACTGCACATGGGGTGATTAGCATACCTACACCGGGGGCTGCGCAGATCTGGCGTACGCCGGTAGTGCACGTGGAATTAGATCGTACCTGAATCACTCGACGGCCATATTTGGCATTATAATGCCTACGCTATGCATGCGCCTGGCACAAGCTTCATGAATCCCGGGGATAGCTTTTTACATATATAAAAGTTACTATTGGAATGTTATCAAATAATTAGAGCTACATTCCCATGTTTACAAGTTAAACCTGGATCACACATAACTTTCATTCTTTTAATGCAAGTTTATATGCCATGTCTCCTTTAAAAAATATTTATTTCTTTGAGTGCAATACATTTTTAGTGGTTAGGATATTTTGAGATGGTTTTTGTTGTTTTTTTTTTTTTGTTTTTTGGGGTTTTTTTTGGTGGTTTGTAGGGGTTTGAGGGATCCAGGTGCGGTGTGGAGGTAGATTGGATTTACTTGCGAGCATTTTTCTGTGAATTGTAACTGATGGACTATTCATTTTCAATCCCTTATCATGAAAACCAACTTGAAACAACTGAGAGTTATGAGCACTTTTGTGATGCTGTAGGAGTTCTGAATATTCTAAGAATTGCCCAAGTTACTTCTTCGTGTCTAAAAGTAAATAATCATAATATTTTGAATCCTATGCTAAGATGTCAAAGAATACAAGTTACATAATAAGTAAAAGACAATGAATTGCATTCTAAACCACTGTCAGTTATTACAGAGTTCTGAATACTTGTTACCGATAGTATGCTTGACATGCAAAAGCAAACAGGAAAATTATGCTATGTTATAAACAAAGTATAAAAAATATATAGTTTCTTACATATATAAAAGTTATTTTTGGAATGTTGTCAAATAATTAGAGTGACATTCATACTTTTACAAGTTAAGCTTGGATCACACATAACTGTCATTTAATGCAAGTTTACATCCTGTATCTCCTTTAAAAAATGACAGTCTGCTTTATGTTAAACATCGGGTCTATATCATATGAGCGAATTGCACAAATTGTGAATGTTCATAATATCAAACTTACCAGAATTTGAACTTCCTACACCCCCTGCTAAATATATATTCCAACTTCGAGATCGCACTACAGTGAGGAAAGGGCAAATATCCCATTCTTCACTGTACCGCGATCTCAGAAAAAGCAATTCAAGGTCCGGTACGTTCGATATTATGAGTGTTCACAATTTGTGCAATTCACTCATATAATTTAGGCCCTGAACATCTCATACAAATCGTGCTTTCTGAATCATTAAATGCTATTTCTTTAAATACAATAGCTTTTTAATGGTTAACATACTTTGAAATGGCAATGCTTTTGTTTTTTTTTAGTGGTCTGGAAGGGTTTGAGGGATTGATGTATAATGTAGAGGTGGCTTGGATTCACTCGTTACCATTTTTGTGTGAACTGTAGCTGATAAACTGTTCATTTGCAAGCCCTTGTCATGAGAACCGGCTTGAAGCAGCTTAATTGAGTCATGACCACTTCTGTGATGCTGCAGGAGTTCTGAAAATTCGATGATCAGCCCAGTTTACTTCTTACTGTGTAAAAGTAAATAATCATAACATTTTAAATCATATGCTAAGATGTCAGTGAATACAAGTTAGATAATAAGCAAAATACATTGAATTCCATTCTAAACCACTATAAGTTATTAAATAGATCTGAATGCTTGCAGTTTACCAAAAGGATAGCTTATATACTAGCCTATAGAATGGCACCTGATAAAAAATTAGGATTATGTTTCTCTGTTATTGTCTATTTTTAATGACAACAAAACTTAATATCTCAGAACAATTTATTACGGAAAGTTTGCATGTTAAAAGAGAAGATTTTTCAGTGGTTTGTTCAGTTGCTATTAGACATAACATTTAAGGAAAAATAGAACTAATTCTAACAGTAGTACTAGATAAAAGAGTATCAACAATATAAGGGTAAATATGAATTTTCTATTATATGATACTCCACACTAGGATTATAGCTAAAATATAAAACCTAGGAATATAGTAATAGTACAAGACATAGTATACAAACAGAAATAGAAAGAGATCCGAATAAATAAATATATATACATACATAAATAAATATATATATATATATATATATATATATATATATATATATATATATATATATATAGTTAAAGAATAGAAATAAGTCTACAAGGGTGGAATAGCGATTATAGGCACAAAGTGCAGGGTTTGATTCTCACATGGGGTAATTGGCTGAGCTTGGGATGGCTCCAAGGACAATTAGCCTGGTGCTAATTTATGAACTTATGATCCTATGAACAACTTTTCACATAGCAAATAAAACAGAAAAAATGTAAAATCATCTGACCTATAAATTAATAAATATTAAAATAACAACTGACTTCCTCCCTATAGTAGACCAGGGAGATCTTGTGGGGTACAGGCAAAGATGTTTGTAGAGATATTAAGTTTGGTCCACTTATACTAAAGATTTTGAACACGTTTAACTTTTCTTATTCAAAATAACTCATTGACAAGCTTTTTTAAGGTGATGCCCACTACAAATATGAGACACATTTATATGAATCAGAAGAAAGAGCTAAACATTGTTAGTCTAATAGAGAGGTTGGGGTATGTTATTCTATGGTATAATGTTTTAGTGCTTTATCATTAGGTAATTTTTTATTTGTTTCAAAAGTTGTGTCCATAGCTGAAGATTTAATACTGTTATATAGAAAGTACATAATAAGTTCTGTACATAAATGTGATTGCATTATACATGTTTTTTTTTCTCTCTTATATAAATGTCTGATTTTAAATGCATATCTTTTAATATTAATGGATTGAACAATCCAGTAAAGGGGGGGGGATCTCTTCAAATACTTGCAATTACATGAAGCTCAAATAGTGTTTCTACAGGAAAAACATTTACTTAATAAAGACATAAATGAACTTGTATTAAAGAATTATTTGGTTTTAGCAGGTTTTGGATTTTGAGCTAAAAGAAGAGGCACCCTCATTTTATGGAATAACTCACCAGTAAAAGATATCTATGTTGATAAAAATGGTATGTTAAGCATTGTTATAATTGACTGGATCAGAAAATATATACATTGATGAACTCTTATTGGATTCCAGGGATTGGAGCTAAAGATGCAAAAAAATGACTTGAACACTATAGCATATTACAAGAAAGGTGAAGTCATAATGGCTGGTGATTTTATTTGTATTTTATCAAACAATGAGAATCACATCTTCAGCCAAACATGACAAATTTGGCAAATCTAATGAATTTTAAGAATATATATCATATAGATATGGCACACAAACAAATATTGATATTTTTTTTGTCTGAAACAATCTGTCGCATAGAGTAGTTTCAATAGTTTCAGTTTCATTACTGGGCCATAATGTTATAATCTTTAGTATTATTTTAAAAACTGATAATGTAATACATCATAGGGGATTATCAGCATACATTATTAAAATAAAAGGATTTAAAAATTGCTAAATTAAAGAGATCACAAATTTCCTAGAAATAAACGTGAATGATGAAGTATCTGATAGTGTCCTGTTGGATTCACTATAGGTTTACTTAAATGGAAGAGTTACAAGCTGGTATATTAGTAAAACAAGAGAGTGGGACAAAGAATTGAATATACTATAGGCTAAAATAGACACAATAAAGTTAAATCTAAAACCAAATGACATTATCAGTCATTCTGAACTTAAAAACTTAAATATAACATATGTTGAAATTCTAAATCATAAAGTTTCAATAAACCTGGGAAATCTTAAACTTCAAGAATATTCAATAAACCCATTAAGCTTGCAAAAACTTGCTCTTAGATAAAAGAAAATGAACAAACTAAATCATATCAAAGAAATTCTAACACATATAAATAAGAAAGAAGAACAGATATTAAAGGTATTCTTGAGGGCTTTAAAATATTTTATGAAAATATAAATTATATATATATATATATATATATATATATATATGTATATGACTCCTATTTGTATTGTCAAAAGTGTGGTTCATCGAACTGCACTTTATTGAATCCACTTTAGCGAAAGTGCATTTTGTTGAAAATGCACTTTTGCTAAAGAAAACAAACATGCAGTTTGCTTGTACTGTTAGTTGTATATCAATGTATACTGTTGATGTACACCTAAAGAAACTCCTTTTGAGATTGTGGTACAGTGGGGATAAGGGTATATTCCCTTCCCCACTGTAGTGCAATCTCAGAGTGAGAATATTAAGGTAGGGGGGTGTTGGAGTGCAGGAGGGCTTGCCCCCTGCATATTAGTGTTTACTGTGGTTTTTTTATGTTTAATTTTCTTTTAATTTTTCCACAAAAATGCATCTTCGACAAAATGCACTTTCGCGGAAGTCAGTTCAGATTAAACAACATAGATCCATATATATATATATATATATATATATATATATATATATATATATATATATATATATATATATATATATATACTGTTGAAAATTTAATGTCCAAATACAATCAATATTCTGAGAATTGGCTAACTTTACAAATATTTGGAGACTTTATGTTCACAGTGATAAAAAAGGTATGTAAGAAATGTGCCTTCATTGAAGGTTGGGCGTCGGGCTGGCACCCCGGCACCATAAAAAATAATCGACTGCCAATCATTAGTGGACCGGAGTTCCACTGTGGTGACCCCTAACTGGGAAAAGCCGAAAGAAAAACAACAAGAAAAACAACATAGATAAGAAATGGTTCCCCAAATTATTTAAATTCTTAATAAATATCCATAATAATGCAGTGAAAAATAAATCATATTTGTCACAAATTTATAACATTTTTAAGTTGCATTTCACAAATTTAGACAAGTCTTATTGAAATTATTCCTCAAACATTAATAAAGAAGACTTCTGTGAAAAATACCAGAAAATAATATTAAAATCTCTATATAAAACCACATCTTCATTATATTGGAAAAATTTCACTTGGAAATGCTTACACAGAGCTTTTATCACTCCTAAGAAAATTACAATTATGTATAAATGAAATAGAATTAAATGCTGTAGATATGATTCATACATAATAGCTGATTGGACGCATATGGTATATGAATGTGAAGTCATCTCCCCTGTTTGGAAAGAAGTCCATTTCAGCTCTATGGTCAGATAGATGTAATATTTTTACATTTTAAGTTTTGTTTAATGTTCTGAATCCTGAGATACATTCAAAAAAAGAAAAAGTCTCTTCTTGTTTGGCCTATTCTTGCTATAGCCAGAAAAGTAATTACAAAAATTTGAAAAAAGTAAAAGTGGCCCCTCTGGTGTTGAATTTATTAGTATGGCAAAAATTGTTTGCAATAGTGAACTGCATACTGTAAAGATGAGAACTTCTAATATTACACATTCATATAAATCGTGGATTAAACTTAAAGACCTGCGTGAACATTATTAATTGTTGATGATATTTGATGTATTAATCAGCTATGGACCTATATAAGTAGTTATTTGTTTTATAATTGATTTGTTTATCTAGCGTTTAAAAAAAATTAAGAAAACATGTGATGAAGTTATGTCAAGTAAGGAAATAATCCCCTGGATTCAGCAAGCTCTGCATGGAGTGCAGGAATAGTGCAAGAGCTGCTGCACACAATATTGTCAACGAGCGATCCAGGAACGAGCTCCCAGGAAGTGCACATGCACTCCTACAGTATTCCTGCATGGACACCATTGCTATATAATAATTACCTTATTTGCTGGTGAAAACCATGCAAATAAGGTGAATTACTGATCCAGGAAACAGGCAGGCATCTGTCCAGGAATAGTGTAACCTGCAGAAATGTATTTGGTTACTAACCAAATACATTTCTGCAAATTACAAAACAGAGGCATGACAGCTCCAAAGACAGCATATATTCAATGTAGTAGGCATGTCAATGGCCAAATATATGGCCATTGGCATGAGAAATAGTTGCAAAATTATAAAAAATAACTTTTTTTTTTTGGTAGATTTCGTCCATTTAAACGTAGGGCAGCAGTGCGCAAATGGGATAGGCTTAAAATAAGAAAAAAGTTGGAAATAAGCTTTTAAACCCAAATCAGCATTTTGCCATAATAGTTAACGGCATGTATAAGACAACAATACCACAAAATAGTGGTTGCTAAGGGAGAAGGCTGAGTGTGAGTGTGGTAACTGTGAATTAGCATTCTGGTTTATGCAAATGAGGGGACTGATACTGAATCACAGATTTCCTTTCAGTGTTAGCTTGCACCCAACTGTTTAGGTGCAGCAACACCACTGTATAAGAGGTAGATGACCTCATAAGGGGGAGTGTCATGCATGCTGTAAGCTTAATGGAGCTCTGTGGCCCGTGTTTACGCTTAGTGAAGCACAGCTAAGGAAGGGTGTGTGTCTGGGAATGCTTAGCAGTGTTTACATTGCCTAAACAGGTATGTGTGCCCCACACTGGGTTTAAAAAAAAAAAACAGGAAATAGCAGCTCTGTTCACATCTGAGCACTGGCTATGAGCGGTGAGCCTCAGGGCTTAAACAGGAAGGGAATGGGAAGGGAAAAGAGCAGTAGGAAGGCAATCAAGGAGAATTAGCATAGCTGGCAGGTGAACTGTATCAGAATCAGTTAATTACACATGGAACAGCCTAGCACATTAATATAAACTATGCAAAAACCTTCCAGTCTGTTTTTTTCCCACAAATTCTATACCACCTATGTACACAGATGGGGAAATTTTAGCTGACAAAACTAATAAAATGTTAGGGGCTGCTGTTGCTCTCATACATCAATGTGTGCAAGACACTGAGGGTGGTGAGGATGTGAATGCTGATGACCAACCCACAGTGAGGAGAAGGAGAAGAGTGTAAAGACCCAGGGTAACCTACCAGGGGCTACAAGAGTTGGAGATAGTAAAGCACTATAGGGGGAACAGGGACATTCTACAGCAAATTGTTGAGCTGTGCTGGCCACACCTCACACACAGAACCAACAAAGGGGATCCCATCCCATTGGATACCAAGGTATGTGTAGGCTTAAGAATACTAGCCACAGGTACCTTTCAAAGGGCAACTGGGGATATCATGGGGATCTTACAGGCATCAGCATCCAGGGTACTCCACCAGTTTCTGGATGTCATGTCAGAGCATGCCACTGAGCACATATATTTCCTCAACACCAATGTGGAGTTGAGCAGAAATATGCATCTCTTCTACTAAATAGCAGAATACCCTGAGGTAGTGGGTGTTATAGACTGCACACACATACACATCAAAGCACCACCCGGCGAACAGGGTAGGGTCTACATAAACCGCAAGGTCTTCCCCTCCATCAACTGCCAGATTGTGTGCGATGCCCAGGGCATTATCTTGAATGTGTGTGCTGGCAGCTCTGGAAGCTATCACGACTCCCACATCTGGCATATGACACAGTTGTACCTGTCATTTGCCAGTGGGAACATCCCATATGGCCACCTAGTGTGGGATTCTGGTTACGCACTGGAGTCATGGCTGATGACACCCATCAGAAATGCACACACACCCAAACAAGAACTCCACAATGATAGACACACACAAACCAGAATCATAATAGAGCATGTGTATGAGATGCTCAAGTCATGATTCCACTGCCTGGACATATCCGGTGGAGCCTTGCAATACTGTCCAGCTACATGTACACAAATATTCATAGTATGTGCTATGCTAGACAATATAATCCTGTGGAAACAACAGCAGCAGGAACAGCATGGGGCAGGTCCACACAGCCCCCATTGCCAAGGCCATCACAGGCACAGAGGGACTCAGAGAAGGAACAACCTGAGCCTGTCCATATAGGCAGAAGGAGGCATGCCCAGTATGCCTAGGCTTTGGCAAAGAGGCAACATATAGCACATAGACTGACATGGTAGGGACCTAGGGAATGACACCTCTCTCTGACTCACACATGCAGTAAAAGGGATGCCAAACGTGACACTACCTGTGCTTTATCATGTATAGGGAGTGTACTATGTGCATCTGACATAGTCAGCCCTCCAGCACTGTCCTCAATACTGGCACAACCACAAGGTAAGTCATTCTTTCTATCAATTGCTGAATGGAGTAGTATGTTCTGATAGTTGTATCTATGGTATGGATGTGAGCAATCAAATTAATTGGGTGCCTGAATGGGATGGCAGCAGATAGTGGACACCTATATGGGCAGCATGAAATCCCTAACAAATACTTGTGTCAACAAAGTAGGCAGTACTAGACAAGGTGAAAAATCCCACTGTGGTGGTCCAAATGTGTGTCCATAGAACACACATGCATGTCAGTGAGGCACACATACCTACCACCAGCCTCAGCCAGAAGGACAGATGTAGATGACCATAAAGAAAGGCTGGGATAAGGCCTCCAATTGATGGCAGTGGTTAACAGCCCCCCTCCAGACCTACACAGACAGACTACAACAGGTCTGGCAGTTGTATGCTATTTCTGAAGGGTAAGAAGTCTGAAACTGAAATGTAGGCCAGTAAAACCTAAGATCTGTACTCTACTGATATGCCTCCATTCTGCATGACAGGTCAGAATACAAAATGAAATAAAAGCTAACAGAGTACCTGAAATACCAATACAGTCATAGCAAATATTTAAAGTCATCAAATGTGCCCCCCCACAATCTTATGTAGAAATGCAGTAACATGTACATGTTGGTTTAATAACTGTGGAGCACAGATTATCTGAGTTGGCCCAATCTACAGGATAGATTGTTGCATGTGTACAATATGCAGGTGGTTGTGTGTTCAATATTATCTGGAAGTGGTCAGCATGTAGACATGGAGGGTTGTGTCTCAGTGGCCTATGGCCAGTACTGTTGATAACAGGGCCATGTTCCAACTACATTGCCAACCACAGTGCTTCTCAGCAATATCCATGTCAGCAGTTGTCCATACTCTCTGTCTAGATGTCAATATCTGTTACTGTCTAAAAGATGGACATGCCATGAATGTGGTCCCAGACATACACACAGTACACAGGTGGAAGTACCCTAGACAAAGTACATAAAATGTAACTGTCAACTGCACACACCTTTGAAATTGTACATACAGGTTAGCAGCAAATTAGTTGTCCATGTAGTATGGAATACTGATGTAGTCTGGCCAATCAGTGTCAGAACACAAAAAGCACAGTTATGAAGTAATGAGAGACTGACATTCATCCCATGTATATCTGTGAGTCAGCTGCAAGAAGTTTCCATATCACACATGCACTCAGCTCACCCCACCATCAGCCACAAGTTTATCACAGGTCATACCCTTGCTGTTGGGAATGAGTAAAGTATGACCCCCCCACTTCTGTATGGGAATACCCACAGAATGCAGCATGGTGAAAAGGTGTCCCATGCAGGTGTGTCCCTAGCTGTACGAAGCACCCTGCTAGCATCCAGACCAATGGATTAATATGGACAGGAACTATTGCTGTTAACACCTTGCACACTTACTCTGTCACCCTAGGGGAATCCAGTGACTTGCAGCCTGGAATGTAGGAGTGACAGAATGCAATGGCCTGCTACAGATGGCCTGCATCACTACCAAATGGCCTACAGTCCTCTGTCAAAGGCCTGTGCCTCAGCTGTAGTGCTAATGTATGTTAACTCATGGGGTCCCAACTAACAACATGACACAGTCAACAAAACACAAATGCAAGGCCATGTTGACAAATCTCAGTAGCATGCCCACCATGTCCTACTACATGAACTGTGGACCAACCCCTAAATATTGCTGGGATGAAGGGACAACTATAGGGATACTTTCAGATATTGCTCGCATAATGTTAGGAAGAGGATAGAAGAACAGAGTGGGGGGATGTAGAAACATGGATGTCATGGAGTATGTGAAGTCTGAAACTTTGATGTGTGCCCATACTATCCCTGCCTGCAAACCCAGTAATGGGAGGCCACAAACCTACTCATAAACCACAATGTGAAGAGGAACTGACCAGATATATGAGCCCTGCTTCTTGGTAACCTGGGTGAATCTGTACAACTAAGAGGTATGGCCACAACAGGATATGGCCAGGCTGTTACATCGATATATGTACAAGAAGGGGATCCTCATCCTCCATAGTACCAAGGTGCTGGACCATTTACACAGAACCATCATCAAGTGCCTGCAGCTTCCCCTCCAGAATGACATGAGTGTGCAAGAATATGTAAGCTGGAGACCACAATACTGGACACAGCTTCATTCATCTTGTATTTCCCAGGAAATAACTGTGAGCAAATAAGTATATCTGTCAGTAGTTGATGACATAATACATCACAGTGTAAAACACTACATATGTCTGAATATCTCTGCTAACACCAACCATGTAACACAAGCAACACAGACACAATAGTTACAGTATCCCACTATTTGCCGCCCATTGTGACTCCATATTGTCAACCTATCTACAGATATCCTGCAGGAACAGTTTGCTAGCTGTAGGTGTAGAACACCAAACCCTGGACTGGAGTACAACCTACCTGGAATGGATTCACACATCCAATATAGAAGTTCATAATGGGCATGCTCCTACACGTAGAGAAATGAAGCTCATGTCTGACAACACAGTGGACTTTACATATCTGTCACTCGCAGATGTCTGTGCACACACACCGCATTGTACACCATTTCTGCTTTGCACACACACTGGATAGGAACACTCACACATATCCAAGGCCAACACACTATAATATGTCAAACATACACAAACACAGAGATGTGGGGAAGAGAGAGAGAGAGAGAGAGAGACAGGCAGTGACAGAGTGATTTCCATTATGAGGCCTGTCCCACTCAAAACACAACCAATTGGCCGATATCACAAGATGTGCTGATGTCAATCACTGTAAACATTCCTTTTGGTAGCCCTCATCCATATAGTGTCTGTGGTGCTTGTGGTAACGTGTTTATATTACCTCGTCAAAATTTTACTGCATCAAAGCAATACATTTTGAACACAATTGAGCGATGCAGTAAAATATCAAACGAGTATAAAAAACAAAAAAGAACAAAAAAAACTAAAGGGCGTAGGCAGGGGGGCATATACCAACTCAGAGACTGCACTACATTGAGGTAAATCGAAATCTCCCCCTACAGAGATTTCTGTTTACCTGGCCGATATTCTTCACTTTCAATATTGTCGTGCCGACAATATCAGATTCAATATTGTCAGCTTGTGACAATAGAATATAGATCCATGATAACTGTAACTTGATAGTACAACTCAGTAGTCATCTAGCATTTGTATACCCAATCCTGTCAAATGTAAAGTTGTGTGTGACTGAGTGTGTGTGTGTTTCCAGAGGAATGGTTTAAGGCCCATTCACACACACTCTGCACTTCCCATTTCTCATGTTAGCACTCCTGCTGATGCCAGTCACCGTGACATAACCCTCTGAGCAAATCTCAGCACTATAAGCTGCATGGTTTTTGCGATACTTGTGTAATACTGTAGTGTAAAAAACTAGCTAGGTAGGAGTTCTAATCCCAGACATGGCAACTGTGAAACTGTGTGTGTGTGTGTGTGTGTGTGTGTGTGTGTGTGTGTGTGTGTGTGTGTGTGTGTGTGGTGGGGGGGAGGAATGATGTTGAGGCCATTCACACTCACTACACCTCCCATTGCCTTAAGTTAGCATGCCTGCTGATGTCAGTCACCTTGAAATAACCCTTTGGATAAGTGCCAACCCTATAAGCTCTGTGGTGCTTGCAATAACTGCATAATGCTGTAATGTAGCATACTATTTAGGTAGGAATTCTAATCCCAGACATGGTGACTATGAAACTGTGTGTGTTTGTGTGAGAGAGTGTGTCTGTCTTGGGTGATATCTGATATTATGGACATTGACACTTACTACTCTCCCCTTACCCCTCTTTTAGCACTTCTTCTGATGTTAGTCACCTTCAAATATACCTTTGGACAGCTCTACAGCATATAAGCTCCGTTGGCACTTGTGATAACTGCATAATACGATAGTGTATCATACTAGTTAGGTATGAATTCTAATTCCAGACATGACAACTGTGAAACTGTGTGTGTTTGTGTGAAAGAGAGTGTGTGTGTGTGTCTTCAGTGATACCTGATTTTATGGACATTGACACTTACTACTCTCCCTTTACCCCTCTTTTAGCACTGCTGATGATGTTAGTCACCTTCAAAGATACCTTTGGACAGCTGTCCATCATATAAGCTCCTTGGCACTTGCCATAACTGTGTGATACTATAGTGTAGCATATTAGTTAGGTAGGAGTTTTAATCCCAGACATGGCAACTGTAAAACTGTGTGTGTTTGTGTGAGAGAGTGTGTGTGTCTTTGATGATACCTGATTTTCTGGACATCACCTTCAAAGACACTTTGGACAACTCTCCAACGTGTATGGTCTATGGTGCTTGTGATAACCGTGTAATACTTTAGTGTAGCATACTAGATAGGTAGGAGTTCTAATCCCAGACATGGCAACTGTGAAACTGCGTTTGTGTGAGAGAGAGAGTTTGTGCGTGTCTTTGATGATACCTGATTTTATAGACATTGACACTTACTACTCTCTTGTTATCCCTTCTTAGCATTGCTGCTGATGTTACTCACCTTCAAAGATACCTTGGCACAGCTCTCCAACATGTAAGCTCCATGGCATGTGCCATAAATGTGGAACAATGTAGTAGCAGTAACTACATAGGTATGAGTTTGAATCTTATCCGTGGCAAGTGTTTGTGTGTGTACATATGTATGTCTGTACCTCAAAGATTTTGGCCCCCATTTACACCCAGTACACATCTCTGTGCCTGACTTTAGCAGTCCTGCAGATATCATCCACCTTAGAAGTACCTGTTGCCAACCCTAAACCATGTAAGGTCAGTGGTGTATATGGTAAATGCATAACCATAATGGTCCGTCAAGATTGTATGATAGAGGTTTGAACCTCACCCCTGGCAAATGTAAATCTGTGTGTTTAGGGTAAAATTATTTTTGGGATCTCTCATCCACTACATCACCCAATGTCAGTATTTACAAGGGATGGTGATGTTCCTCACCTTAGAAGTACCTTGGGACAGCATTTTTCCTATAAGCTCCATGGTGCATGCAATAAATGCGGTGCACTATAGGAAAGATACATAGCTGGGTAGGGGGTTGAATTTCAGTACTGACAAGTTTGTGTCTGTCATCAGTGATTGTGTAATAACAGGATCCATTTTGGGGTGGATTTTGATAAATTATTATGTTGAGAACCTACTATATGTCGCAATGTCCACCTTACAAGGCCAGCAGATGTCAAACACTGCAGAGGTTGGTGTAGACAATCCATATCCCTACATGTGACAGTATGGATTGGTGAACAATATAGGCAACCCTTCTATTACTCAGAGAACACTCTCCACCCACGTCTCATACACAAACACACTTGGCTAGGCAACAACCACTATATTGGTAGCTCCCTGCATATTGCCGCTCAGATAGAAACCACGGTGTGATTGACATGGACTATATGCCTGTTGACCACAACAGTACCACTGACATCAGAAACTACTTTGATGTGTCACATCTCCTGAATGAGTGTGTGTTATCCAGCAAGTAAAAGGACATGGCACCCTGTTCCATCCCCTCAGTAGCCAAATGAATGTGTACAGTGGCCCTTTTGCCATGTTCCCCACTGGACGCCTGCAACAACTGTAGAGTGTGCAAACATACGCCACAAAGGGAATACCATGCCTTATACACATGCCCTATATGGACGGACACCACTAATTCCACTGAATACCCATATCATGCTGTCAATGTATGTGCAAGCACGATCTCAGTTACATAGCCAGATCTCACCAAATGAGGTCAGGAATGCTACATCAGAAGATAACAATCTGTCCACACAGCATGCCCCAAAGACCTAAAGTACACCACCACATGTCAAAGAACATGCATGTGGGACATGTGCACAACCTAGACACTGTCTATGTTAGTGAATATAGATAACATATATGGGAAGCAGTGCACATCACTGGCCACTCACAATAGGAACCCAGATGGGTGGATGGTGAATACAATACCCACCCCTGGGGACAACTCCAGGGATTACACCCCTGAGCCACACAGGGGACTATTGTCATGTGGCCTGATGCCAAGGTACTCCCTTGGCCTAGCCTTGTAGAGCCTTCAGGCCCATTCACCTACTACACACCTGTGAAGCAATGAATCTATGAATCTCAGTACTGGCAAATGTGTACGTGTATATGTGTGTGTGTGTGTGTGTGTGTGTGTGTGTGTGTGTGTGTGTGTGTGTGTGTGTGTGTGTGTGTGTGTGTGTGTGTGTGTGTGTGTGTGTGTGTGTATGTGTGTGGAGATGAATGATTTTGAGGCCATTCACCCTCACTACACCTCCCATTGCCCTATTTTAGCACACCTGCTGATGTCAGTCACCTTGAAATAACCATTTGGCCACGTTTCAGCCCTATAAGCTCTGTGGTGCTTGCAATAACTGTGTAATATTGTACTGTAGCAAACTAGTTAGGTAGGAGCTTTATCCCTGGTCTTCCCAACTGTAATAATGTGTGTGTTTGTGTGAGACAGTGCATGTGTGTGTGTGTGTGTGTGTGTGTGTGTGTGTGTGTGTGTGTGTGTGTGTGTGTGTGTCTTTGTTGATACCTGCTTTTGTGGACATTCACACTTACTACACTCCCCTTACCCCTCCTTTAGCACTGCTGCTGATGTCATTCACCTTCAAAGATACCTTTGGACAACTCTCCAACATGTAAGCTCCGTGGCATGTGCAATAACTGCATAACACTGTAATAGCAATACATAGCCAGGTAGAGCTTTGAAACTCTGCACTGGTAAATGTGTGTGTTATCAGTATCTTGTTGGGGTGATTATGTAATGACAGGATCCATTGTAGTGTGAGTTTTGCTACATTATTATATTGAGGACCTGTATGTCCCAATGTCCACATTACAAGGCCAAGTTTTCAAACACTGCAGAGGTTGTTGTAGACAATCCACAGCCATAAATGTGTACTGCCATGTGAAATTACTATGTGACGGTATGGATTAGTAAACAATATAGGCAACCATTATAATACCCAGATACCACTCTCCACCCACAGATCATACGCAAACATGCTTGGCTCTTTCGCCCTTCCTTTCTTACTTTCTCTCTGTCTCTCTTACTCTGTCCCTCACTGGTAGATGTGGAAAAATACATCTATTTTGCATAGGCAGCAGCTTGACTTTTGTAGGTAATGCTCATGATCAACTGATGGTCTATGCACGAATTGGAGCCCCCCATTTGCTAATTGCATGTGGAACAGCTGTGGTATCATTCCTATAGCCAATTGCATGGAAACACACTCCTATAACTAAGCACTTCATGTGGGCATTGGCCCTATTTCTTCACTGTGAGCAGGACTTCATATGGGTCTCTGACAAATGGCATCACAGAGGGTAGTTGGAAATACCTCTTACAACATACACTGTGGAGACAGGCCAACAAACAGAAGGGGGATGTTCCAGACATGGGGACAGAATTTAAGTATTCCTGTTCTACATTTGAAATAATGTTGGTTTAACAGGGTTTGTGTGGATATGGCTGTTCTGCATGATTTAAAGTCTAGCATGACAGTGTTATGTAGTTGAGGAAACTCTCACCTGTAGGGCTATCTGCAGACTGGCCAAAGTTTGGAGTCTTAGATGTGGTGTGTTACTCACACATTTCCTGTCTTGCAGTCAGTAAATGACATCCATGCGTGTTACTGACATCATATCCCTCAGAAGAGATGTGTATCAACAAACCCTGTTACACCTGCAATTTTCTCAGTTTATAACAGCAATATGTCAATATTGGCCCTGTGTGTTTGCCTCTGTCCCCAAGTCTGTCACCCTTTGTCCATATGTCATGCAGTAAGAGGTGCATATGTACAGTACATCATTATTTACTGACAGCATTCCTGATAACAAGTCAGTATTGTATTAGACTGCCAGACATGTCATGTATAGTAAACCTCATATTTGAGGACAAAACCTGGACATTCTCTTGTAGTCTGTACAGTAGTGAGTTTTGTGTAATTATGGTGATTGTTGACAGAGTGTCAGAATTGTGTAGCAGTGTATTGTGAATATGTTACTTGGCATGTATACAGACTGTGGTAGATGTCAGTGTTATTGGTCCTATTCTATCTGACATTGCATGTTGCTCCAGTTTCTGGTACCCTATCAGTGTATATGTTTTTAGGGCCAGACTGAGACATGTCCCATACCACAGTCAGACATCAGACTACACTGTGAATTGGGCCAGTATATGTAGGGTTAGCATGTGAGTGGTAAATATGAGGATGGTTTTGTTCACATAGTCCATATACTGTACTATTAATTAGGCTTATCATAATATGACTGTGACTGTGTTGAGATTGGTTGTGGGTATGCACTTTCACACTGGTGTCTGTTACTCTGTGCTCTTACATGCCTTTAGTGCCTGCTATATTTGCAATTACATGTGTATTCCCCCATAGGAAACTTGGGTCAGTGCTGTGGCAGTC
This sequence comes from Protopterus annectens, assembly GCF_019279795.1. Lineage (NCBI taxonomy): Eukaryota > Metazoa > Chordata > Ceratodontiformes > Protopteridae > Protopterus > Protopterus annectens. The sequence goes on from NC_056739.1 coordinate 538,014,793, forward strand.
TGCCTGTAGTTTACACAGTGCTTGCTGACATGCCTAGCAGCTGATTGTATTAACATAGTGTTGTGATGTTATGTCCAGATATTTGTCAGATGTGCTGCTGCCTGGCCACCATATGTGTTGTGTATTTCTGAAAAAACAGTGGGATGCTGTGAAGATGTATGTCACTAACTAGTGGGAAGTATGTGGGCTTGGGACCTCTGCTCCTCCAGTTAATATGTGTTAGGACAGATAGGAGGGTATGAATGTATCAACTGTGTGAGCTTATCTACTTCAGTATTTGTGTTATATCCCAATTTTCATGGCTGTAAACATCCTCTTTGTCAGGCTTGGTCCACACATCTTGCACTAAGGAGTTCTGTGTATACCTCTGGACTGACCAGATTGTTTCAGACTGTCCACGTTTATTAGTCATATTTCTTCTGTATTCCACAAGATCATTATAGTGATTTGTGTGGTACTTCACTATGATGATTTTATGATGTCTGTCAGTAACTGATGGTGTACATGTCAGTATCAGAAGAAGGTTGCTGACATTAGGAGAGCCATGACAGACCCTCAACCTACTATCCCTGTGCCATGTGCAATAAATGCAAATCCATATAGTAGCACTGCTTAGATAGACAAGGGTTTGTATTGCAGTCCTGGTCAATGTGTGATTGTGGTATGTCAGACCATTATCATGGGTTTCAGTGAGTACAATATCCAGTGTGGGGTGTGGGTGCTGGGTATACTGTCTTTACACCATGGTACCCCCAGTACATGTCCCAAGGTCCACTGTATAAGGACCACTGTCACCATCAACCATATAGGTACACTATCCAGCCCAATGATGCATGTGCTGTGTGCAAAAACTCTGTAACAGAATGGACTCACTGACAAGGTAGTTAGCACTGCTAAACCCAGGTCTGTGAAATGTGTCTATGACTGTATGTGTTTGTCAATGTGTATATGACAGTATGTCATACTATGTATTGTTCATTAACACCCAGTACATCCCCATTACCATACTATACAAGGTCTGGTGATGTTCTTCACTTAACAGGAAACTTGGGACACACCTCACCCCGAAAGCTCTGAGGTGTGTGCAATTAAGGCCAAACACATTAGTAGCAATAAGTACCTAGGTAGGGGTTCTACTCTTGGTGTTGCCAAGTAAGTGTGTGTGCATGTGAAGGGATCTACTTCAGTTTGCAAAAGATATATGTCCCAGATCATTTGTCTGAGAACTAACTGGCAAAATGTAAAATTTCAACGCAATCAACTTGTGGAAATATTAATCAAAACTAGTAGTGTATGTGTAAATGCCCTCTTCTTCAATGTAGAGCTGTAAAGCAATACTGGCGTTGGTATATATACATGGGTGTGGTTGTAGTGGGCACAGCCACCCACATTGGGATCATTGTTGTGTGTGCCCCCCTGCTTAGTATGCCATTATACTGTTTATGTTAACAGGTTAATTAGTTGTTAATCACACTACATGTGTTTCTACACCATCTCACACCCTCCAAAGTGGGGGACTGTGCCAGCCACAACAGCACACCTATGTTTACCAACTCAAGGATTGCACTACACTGGGGAAAAGGACATATACCCTGCCAGTACCATTGTCAATTACATTAAACTGGTGGACTGATTATTTACTGATATGATGCTTTGGCAACTTTGTCTTGATGGAATTACATAGGCCAAAACGGGTTCACTGCAAAATGAAGTACATCCATGTGAACAGTATTCTCTGTGTATTGCATCAACACCAGAGCCGTGTGTGTGTGTGTGTTATTCACAAACATTTGGTGTGTGCCACCCATTACACTTACAATTGTCCACTGTAGAAGAGCTGCTTACATCAGCCACCATGCACTCACCTGTATACACCCCTCAGACCTATCAGCCATGTGGCACATGCAGTAACTGTTATAAAGACCTGTTACCTGTGTTTGCCTGTACCCGGGATATGACACAGTCAATGTGTCACCACAGTGCCATACCCCTTGTAGGAAAGAACAGCAGACCAACATCCTGCTGAAACATAGACACCTAGAACACAAACAGAATACATTATGGAGACCACAGTCAGTCTATGTTAAAAACAACTATAATGCTTCATGGCTGGACAGCTATACACCCTGACATGTAAGCATTAATCATTCCAGCTGAAAACATGTTAAACAGCATTACATTGCTAAACCTTAGTACATTCACCTTGTGCATCAGAACCATATTAGCATGTCCCTGCATCTATGGTATGGATGACAGGGATGTCGCACAGATATCTTCATCATATGCACAGGGTGTGTTGTGGGTTTGCCAGAGGCCTGGGCTGCGCCATCTTGTTGACATGATGTGTGTGGATTAGGGGGTTCTTTATTACATGTACTGTGCAGACATGCTGTTTGTAGGTATGGAGGTACCCTACCAGTGTTGTTGATGTGTGTGTGTGTGTGTGTGTGTGTGTGTGTGTGTGTGTGTGTGTGTATGTATGCACACATTTCTGCCATGTGGGTTGGACAGCTGCAGACCGCACATGGCATGGTGCACAGTTCACGGTGTCTGGCCACGACATGGGAACTGTGCCTGCCAGGAGTTCCATGGGCACTACCAGGCAAAAGCCCAGATATGGTACTCTCCCCTGATGATGACACTTGTATGCTGGATCTGTGTACCTCTTGGGACCAGCCAGGACCACATGCACGTGGCATGCTGTGTTGTGGTGTGGACAGCACTCCCCCCATGCAGTGCTGGTATTGCCACTATGGGAGTGGCTGTGAGTTGTTGTATGTCCATGGAGACCTCCACCTGTTGGTGTTGCTGACCTATGTCCACATGGCCTATGCCCTACTCCCACCACATGCTCTACCACAGACACTATACGGTCAAGGATTCTCACCATCTCACCCAACCGTCTATCCATGACCTCTGCAAAATAACGGTAGGCACCTGCAAGGTCACATATGTTGTCACATACAGCAGGAAGAGTAGCTCTCTGAAGCTTCAGACTATCTATGGAGTAATGTTCCATACACGTGTATCTCCATGATGGCCGAAAACATGAGTCTGGTGATACCTGCTTTTGCACTTCTGCCAAGGGCATGATGGCCAGCTGCCATCCTATGAGCACCCCTGTATATCTGCCTGTGTGGTACCTTGCCAGTCATCTGGCTATGGCTGCTGTGTACAGACACACTTGCCATAGTCACCACACTTTCCTGTCCCATGCCACCACCCACCAACTGTCCCTCATCTATGGCCACTGGTGATGGGGTATGTATGTGCATTGTGACTGTGTGTGGGAATGGAGTTGATAAAAGTGGGATGTCAACCAATGGCACAGATTCAGCCCCTGACAACCCTGCCTGTGCCTCATTATGCTTATCATCATTGTCAGAGTCTGTATGGATACTGACATCAGTTTGCCTGCAGGAGGGACCCTAACCCACCTCTTCACCTGTGAGGGGCAGAGAAGCAATGTAAATTAAGACCTGTACATTATGGTTTACTTCAACACATACACACACACACACACACACACACACACACACACACACACACACACACACACACACACACACACACACACACACACACACTTGCACAAAGATATTACACAGACCTCTCATTACCCAACAGTCAACTTGCATGACATATGGCAGTCAACAGCATGCACTGCAGCCATAATCAGTTCTTGTTACCAATATTATACATCTCTGTGATGCATGAGTTGTGTTAGTAGGTGATGTCCCTTCCCCTGGAATACACTGCACCCATGTACATAGTATTGCTGTGCACCTGTACAGCACAATGACATCATACCTCACAAGTGTACACACCATTGCTGAATGTGTATATGTGTGGCAGTTATGTTTGCTCTGTTGCTCACAGCCCCTATGTGTTTGTCTGACACATACCTGGGATGATATGAGGACTGATGTCAGTAATTAATGCCTGTCCTTTGATTTGCAGATCTCATGATTAGCTGTGCATGTATGTGCAATAAAATCCAGTTACAATGACAACCTTCAAAACTTAATGTGGATATGAGGAGTGTACACACCCTTGTTGACATTCCAGCCTCTTCTATGATATGCAATGGGGCCACAGTACTGCATTTTTTAACATTACACACACCTGATATGTGACATATGACCTGTGCATTCCAATGTAGTATCAAACAAATGTATTAGTTGTACAGATGCTGAATGAGATGCATACAGTATGCGGTTTGCATAAGTGTGCACACCCTTAACACAATGGTTTGTTGAAGCACCTGTTAAGTGAACTACAGCAGTCATTATTCCTGTAAGGGGTATACTAGCATGGCCCTACTTCACTTACCATTATTTGGTCACTCTGCCCTACAAATGTCTCCCAACTCTGCCAGAATGCAAGGTCAGCTCATGTGAACAGCCCTTGGAGGTCACACAGTGGCTTCTCTATTGCTGTAGAGTCAGAGTTATGTCTGGCACAATTCATAACCTTCACTGTGTTCAGATACAGCCATTCTTAGGAAGCTTTGGATGAATGCTTCAGTTAACTGTTGTGTTTCAAGCCAACACCCCTCCCCATCCTCATCCTTATTGCAAATGCTTGACAACTATGGGCCACACATAATTGTTATTTTGCAGTGTTCCAAATTCCAAACACCATATGTACCGGCCTAGTTCCAGCTAATGAACAGCAAAGCTAAAGGTGTACACTGGCACCACCATGCTAAATATTGGGGATGGTGGCCCTGAGGTGGGGTGAGGTGTTGCTTGTGCACCACATGTATCTTTATGAATACTGTCTGTAGGTTTGAGCCTTGGTCTCACAAGATCATTACACATTGCAACACATGCCTTTGGGAGACTCAATGTTATGCGTATGCTACCTGTAGGGAGCTCTGGATGATGTATCATGTGGGACAACTCTTCCGTATGATTACCCTAACCCATAGGCCACACTTATGCAGAATCCAGGCAACTGTCGACACAGGTACTGCTCAGGCGGTACTTGCTAGACATTCCTGCAAGTCCCTCAGTGTTGCTGCATGTTTCTGGGTATCCTCCATTACCAGTTTGCAACATGTTTTATCATCTGTTTTGGATGGGTGTCTGTTTATTTTCTACAGCAATGTTGTCCCATACTTCATACACACATACGTGACTGTCTGCACTGTTTGCCGTGGTATATGCAATGGTAAGGTAAGGCTACTTTCCCCACTCCTGAGTGCTACCTTTTGGATATGGGATCCATTTCATGGTTTGTAAGATGTGTGGAAGCCACGGCTATCTTTGTTACAGGTAAGTGGGAAAATGTCATGGACATACTTCTTGGACAGCAGACCATGACTTGGTGTGACATTGAGGCCTTGTACTTGATGGAAGGTGTGTACTCAAGAAGAGTGAATGCTGTCAGTACATCACAAGCTGGTTCCACAATATCGCATTTGGAGTATGTGCACACATATGCTTCCAGTGTTTGTTAAGGTATGTATTCCCCATATTTGTTGTCCTAACATAGGATTCCATATTACATATTCATTGCTCATGTTAGGATCACATTATAGGTTGCAAAAGGTGTGGAATGTGGTATTGTGATTTGCCATTTTTTATGGACAGTTGCCATTGTAATAGTGGTGTGTACACTGTTGTAGCCACTGTACAGGGATAATGTTTCAGACATGTCACTACTGTAGGCCATTTGTCTCACCATTATTTCATCTCTGGCCACACATCTTGCACTGACAGGTTGTTAGGTATACTGTAGGACTCTTACATACCCTTCAGATATGCCAACATGGTGACCACTGTGATGCAGTGCAGTTAACACCAACAATAAGTGAACATGTACAGCATGCATTATGGGTAGGTGTTTTAAATGTGTGCATGGCAAATAGCATAGCCATAACATGGCCGGTGTATTGGCAAACCTGAATAAAACAACTCCATACTCACCAGATACAGGTTGCTGCCCCAGTTGTATACCAGAGGGACCTAAACAGTTGTGAGACAGAAGTAATATATTTAGCCACACCTGTGTCATTGGTACAGGGTGGGAGCAGCATTCCAGCATATTGACAGTACAAACCCACAATACTAAAGATTATGTACAGCTGTTCATTACTACACTGCAGCAACAGACTTTCTTATTTGACATATGCATGTAGATACTTTACAGATGAAAATGGATAAGCAACAGTGGTCTAGTAATGTTCCCTGGAGCCTTACCAGCATGTTCCTCATCCATTGTGTGGGTGGCACCCACCTCCACAATGTTGTCTTCCACCCGCTGGCTTGGCTGGCAGGCGTGTGCACCGAGACTGGTGAGGAGCTCCTCAGTATGTGTCAGTGGGGCCCAGATGGCATGAACCCCCACCTGTGCCTAGCTGGTTCCTCCTAACTGCAGCAGCACACTAATGGTCATGGTAGATCAGATCAGTGCATCGATACTGCACCTGATCATAATTACAGTTGTGCAGGCCAACATCGTTTACCCTGTGGACTAGCTCGTTCTACAGGGTAGTCCTCTCCTGCAGATCCTGGGCCCTGTGTCCAAAGAGGATGGCATGATGCATGATGACATACTGGATGATTGCATCATTTTACAGGTTTGTGAATTTGGGCAGAGGTTCGCGGGACATTATACCTGGAAGACATAAACAGGAAAAAAGATCACAGGACCTCATACGATTGTCCATGTGCACATCAACAGTGGATATTACTTGCAAATAATCCTGACTATACTATAACACTGTAAGCTATCATGGCTTTGACATCTTACATTACACTCCTGGCCCTGACCTGTCTAGTTCCTCCAATGTTAGACATTTAATGGCATAATCCACTATTCACCATTCATTTTGGTGTAGAGGGATGACAGTGGCCATCATCCATGTGGATGGTGTGTGGAATTGTGGCATGTGTGTGTTTGACTGTAGTGTGTGATGGAACTGTGACCACATGCCTGTGTTCATGTAGGAGGCAAACTGTGATGTTCTCATGGCCCATGGAGACTTGTTGTTGGTGCCATCAGTCAGCATTATGTCAATGCTCACCATTGATGTTGGCAGGAGTGTGGGTAATGGTCATATTCTCCTGTCCTATTGTTGTGGACAGGGTGCCAGTGTTCCCATCTATCCTGTCTGATGCAGGGTGCCTGTATTCATGGCATGTGTGTATGAAGTGTGCTTTACCCCCAGCACAGGTTGACATGTGTTACTGGCTCTGACACTGCGTACATATGTGTAGACATGATTGCAACTGGCCTTGATGATTTGGATGTCTGATTTCTAGTCATACTCAGCCTTACAGGAAGTCTCCTGTGAGCCTACATGCTTGCTCAGATAGAGGTGCACTTGCTTCCAAGTTGTAGTCTGCACCTATGCATCCCTGTACAGCCACTACAGCAATCTATTATGTGCTTTGTGTCTTGGTGCTGTCCACCAAGGGGGATTACCCTATTGTTGGTGGAGAATGGTTGTACAGGTAAGGTACTGTTGATTCCATATAGCTACAGTGGATATGAAGTGTACACACCCCTGTTACAATGCATGGTACTTCTGAAAGTGGAACATTACCCACAGAAGCACATGTCAACACAATCCCCACCTCTGATGTATCCTATAGCCTGCTCAGTTCAATAGGGAATATAACAACCTGTCGGGTGGAAACATATGGGAATTAATACTCAGTAGAGTAAGCCAGTTGAATGTGTGTGCACACCCTTACACTGATATGTTGTGTAAACACCTGCTGAGATGATTACAGCATCCATTTGTCTTGGTTTGTACTCCAACATCATATCACATCTTCACTTGGCAATGGTTGCTTACCTTCCAAGAAACAGCTTTGTTTCTTTTTCAATAGAATTGTACAGGTTCTGGGTCACATTTGATGTGAGAAATGTTTTGCCATGACTTGCTGTGGCCTAATTGGCATATAGCACATATGCATGGCATTCAAACAAAGGTATGTACACTTCGATATCCAGTGTATATGGGTGTTGATATAGCTGTTAGTGGTAGGCATGGACAGTGGGTCATAACACAGTTGTATACTTCTTTGATTTCTAAGTGATAAGCATGCCTACTGTAGTACCCATATCAGTGTCATGGCAATGCAACAATCAGTAGCAGTACACATTTTATTTTGTTGTATGCAGTGACAGTGATATTACACACATGTGCAACATGCACATCCTATTTTCCAGACTGCTTGTAACCCATGTTATTACTTCTGTGCCTTTCAGCTGAACATGCACATGCATACACATGCTCAGGAGATACCTTGTACACATTTGTGCTCTGTGTCATTATGGCACACTGTATTTACAGTCTTGCAGCTCAATCATTGATCTCAACCTGTTATACCAGGACTTCTGGCCATTGGTCTACCTCACTGGGTGACAAAACAGGGAATTCATTTTGATAATGTATCAATATAGCTGCCATAACACAAGTATATGTGTAAGTGACTACAGATATCTGTCACAGCTGTGAACTTTGTCCAGAAGAACACTGCACAGTTGAATGTTATTAATACAATATACCACATGCAGTTTAACACACACATCTGCAACAGTGCTTTACTATGCTCATGCCCTATATAGGTATCCTAGATTTACAATACAAACATGTATAATACTCATATTCACAGGTAACATATGGATATGGGCAACATCCCATTAACTGGCCTAGCAGTGGCACAGGCATGACTGTTTTACAGACATGCTAGTGGTTGCCATATGTGAGATGTCCTTTCCCAGTGTGTGTATATCTGGCTCCTCAGCTGTGACCCGACCTATCCACCTCTTAGAGCATCACATGTGGACAAAGCCTAATATTAGGGTGGGGGGATATATAGGGACATATCATAGATATGCCTATTACAAACCTATGAAGTCTGTGCATGATAGAGTTTGCATTACCATGACTGTTCTGATGGTGGTGGGGTCTGAAGCTCGTGTCTGTCATGACATCATTACTTCCACCATCAGCTATTTGCCAGACTAATATAGATGTTTGGAGGAACAGAACAAACACTATGATTACTACATCTTGACATTCTGTGCAGATCTGCACAGTTGACAGGAGTGGCCCACTGCACACAGAATAAGATGCTATGTCCATAGCATCTGCACAGTAGGACATCATTGCAGCAAGTATTGAT